>NW_006788168.1:622051-644486 GCF_000442215.2 Lipotes vexillifer
CCAAAAAAGAGCCCCATATTATTCTCCCCCCCCCCCCCACCAGAAGTTCTAGGGCTATGTTAGAAGTTCTAATCCTTTGGAGTATGTCAGTTTTCACTCTGTGGAAAAAGTCTTACCCACCCATGGTCTGCCTTTGTGTAAAAGGGTTTTTTTTAGGAGTCCATTTTCCATTGGCCTTTCAAGTTAACGTATTTCAGGGACTCTATGTCAGGACTCTATGAAGAAAAGTATTCAGCTTTGAAAAAGTAATGAATTTGAGAATTTTATATCAGCAAAGAACAGTATTTTTTTTTAAAATCTACTCTTTAACAGAGTACTAATTGTGAGGAAAACATTGGAGGTAAGAGTACAATTTATTACTAAGTTTATTTCCTACCCCAGACAATTAGCTCTGATCTGAGTTCAAAACCCAAGTTCTGTTGCTTATTAGCTGTGCAATCTTAGGTCAGCTATTTAACCTTTCTGAGTCCCAGTTTGTCTCATCTTTGAAATGGGAATGCCATCCACCCTTAAGTTTGTTGCAAGGCTTTCATGAGATGATGCATGCAAAGCGTATAGTGCCTCCACCTGAGATATAGCCAGCAGCCAGTAGAATTATTATTGCTGCTGTGGTTGTCATTTTTCTTAAAACAACTCACGTATACTCTGTGTATCTAGTGATTTTTAAAAGTACTTTCTACTCTGTTTTGTATTATTTAACCCTGTTTTTAAAGCTAACATGCTATTTTCTTTTCCTCTTCTCATAAAGAAAACTACTAAAATTTACCTGCTGATTTCACAAATTAATAGGGTCTTCTGGTAAAGTCAGTCAATAGCTATCATGAGGTTATGTAAAAATTCCTCTTAATTTCCTTCTCTTATCCTGGAAATTAAAATGAGAGTCAATATATAGAAATACGACACAAACAGCACTGAATAATAAGCAAGTGTGTGAATCTCAGGCTAGTCTGAGAATACGAACACATCTCCTAGGTCCCGTGTACTTCAGGGAAATATTTACCATTATGGTGATTTCTTTGTTTACCATCCAGATTGTCTAACATACTGTTTCCCTAGAGACAGCATGACTTTCTCTTTTGTGCATGTGGTCAGTGCCTTCCTTAATCTTTCTCCATTACATCCAGGCCATTGGTTGTTACCAAGCTAATGTCCTGCCATAGCCAATTAGCTCTTTAGGACCGAGTCCTGCCTACACCACAGCCACCACTCGTCACAGTCGTGGCCCTTTTCAACAAGACCCATTAGTATTTCTAATACCTGTTCACCCACGTGTGTGTTGGTGATCTCTCAATCTGCAAACGCAAAAAGTCGAAATAGTTGCAAGTGAATTGCTTTCTTGACTATTAACACCTGAGAAATTGCCGGACCATATACTCAATCAGTGTTTTCAAACACATGCTGTGATCTGTAAGTTTCCTCTCACATTAGAGAAATTCAGGAGTAATAAATTTGTGGCTAAAATCAGAAATACAGACCCTTTGCCATGTGCTGAAACCAATGCTAGAAGAGCATTAAAAAGTGACTGTCAGAAAAATCAAATCTCATGTGGCTCTGTCTTTGAAGTTGTCTTAGCTTTCATTGAGATTTTCTTCTCGGTGGATAGAATCCCATCCCCCTTTCCCCTGTCATCTGCTTTTTGCAATTGAGTGATCTATCTAAACATTAGGATGAGCTCATCAAATTGAAGAAAGTCACATAGTAGATGTGGGGAATGTTTCCCCCCAGGGCATTGATCTAAAATGTTAAGGAAATGGAAGTGGAGAGGACTTCATCCCACCGGGCCTCTCAGGCCTCGCAGGCAGCACATTGAAAGGCTCGATTTTGGGGGCGGGGATGGTTTTCCCCGAAAGGAACACCCTCGGGCTCCCTGTCGTAGCCACCGCTGAAGGCACCTCGCCTTGTCCCTTGGCTCACCAGACCCAGTTCAAAATGTGGTTCAGGTCCTGGAGAAACAGTACCTGGAAGAAAAGAGGAGCGCCCTTGAGGAGCAGCGGCTCATGTACGAGCGCGAACTGGAGCAGCTCCGCCAGCAGCTGTCCCCGGAGAGGCGGCCCCAGAGCAGCGGCCCTGACCGCCTGGCCTATAGCAGCCAGACAGCTCAGCAGAAAGTGACCCAGTGGGCAGAGGAGAGGTACGAAGGGGAACGGGGGTGGAGGCGCCCAGAGTCAAGGCCTCGGGGTCCTGGGGGAGGCGGTCGTGAGGCACGTCAAAGCGGGACAGACCTGGCAAACAGGGAAATCTTACTCCCGTGTCTGGATTGTTAGCACTTGCCTTTCCTTTCAGAGATATTATTTATCCTAAGTATGTTTACTGTGATGTTAGTTGTTAAAGACTACACCTGCCCCCTTACCCTTTAATAAAAACGGTACCAAGTTAGAATACCACGGTCTGGTCTTAAAGTAGAGAACATTTGAATAGTTCTTCAGCAGAAAACCATTTCTTGTTTTTTATTTCTCTTCCTTTGGAACCTATTAAAATACAATTTTAATGTTAAGAAATCTACTAAATGTGAATTTTTTTTACCTTGTGACTTTATTTATATCAGAACTGAGGTAGTGGTGGAGGAAACGGTAACAAAAACAACCACAATAAGTATTGCTGAGTTCTCTTGTGGTCTTACCACAGTCTAGGAATGCTGCTTATTTTATTTAATGCTCCCAGCAGTACCAAGCCATGGGAACTATTCGTTCTGTCTTGTAGCTTGGACAATCATTTAAAATATCTTCCCTCAGTCACCCATTAAGTAAATGAAAAGGCCAGGGTTTGAACCCAGGTCTGTTGATAGTCCATTACCTTGTGTTGTAGTAAAAATAATGGTGCCTGACGTGCCTTGAGCGTTTATCACGTGCTGACACTCCAAGCAGTCGAAAATCCGAGTATAACTTTACAGCAGGTTCTTGATATCTGCATTCCACATCCGCAGATTCAACCAACCATGGATCGTAGTGAAAAAAATCTGTATCTCCGTGGGCCTACGCAGTTCAAACCCATGTTGTTCAAGGGTCAGCTGTACTCTTTATTTCATTCAGTGGGTAATTTTTGCGTATCCTATGATGGGCCATGCACTTTAGGTGTAGTGACAAGCAAAAAAGACATGGTCCCTGCCCTGGGGGTGCTTACAGCTTCGTAGAGGAGACGGACATTATTGGTCAAATAATTACACAAATAAATGAAAAATTGTAACTATGACGAAGGCTACTGAGGCAAAAGATGTGGGGCTGGGAAAACATATAATAGGGTTCGGACCCAGTTAGGCTGTTAGAAAAGCTTTTATCAGGAAGTGCTGTTGTGTAGAGTTGAGAAACGAATTTCTGCTGCCACAGAAGTCCCTACTTCTCACCTTTTACCAACTGAAGAAATCACGTTAAACACTTTCTCCTTACTGGCTCCAGATCTCCCCCACCCCAAAGCACACAGAAGTCGTAATCATTTCTTTTTCCTAAAGGATTGCTCTATTGGGTTTTGTGTGTACGTGTGCATTACCATAGCAAAATCTAGTTGTTATATACTTTAAAACATGGTTTGAAGTTAAGTCACCCCATGTGTTTGTTCTTCATCTGTGGTTACCAGTGGAGAGCTCACAGAAACCTGGTGGGAAGAGCGGAGGATAAGAGTTGAATTGGCAAAAATAGCTTGAAAAACAATTGTTTGAGAGGAGTTTTCTACTACTTTCTAACAACATGACTCACTTGGAAAATTGGCAAAATAGCTTGAAAAACAATTGTTTGAGAGGAGTTTTCTACTACTTTCTAACAACATGACTCACTTGGAAACGGGACTGCCGTTTTCTTTTGGACATTCTCATGTCCTTTTCTGCTGTGCCACAGGGATGAACTCTTCCGCCAAAGCCTGGCAAAACTGCGGGAGCAGCTGGTCAAAGCTAACACCTTGGTGAGGGAGGCTAACTTCTTAGCCGAGGAGATGAGCAGACTCACCGACTACCAGGTGACTCTGCAGATCCCTGCTGCAAACCTCAGTGCCAATAGAAAGGTAAGAATGTTCTCAAAGAAGATGAGAGCAAGAGGTACAACAGTAGATACTGTAAGTGGAATGTAAACCTGGCATCCACAAAACGTCCATGAGGAGACCCTGACTTGAGCCGGAGGGTTTGTTCTTTTTAAGACATCCTTTAGAGATCTCGGGTATATATGCCTTTGGGTATTTTATGATCAGAATATGAGAATTTTGGGGGCTAAAAGCCTTGCTAATTTAAATGCTTTCTTTAAAACAGTGAAACTGGGGAATTCCCTGGCAGTCCAATGGTTAGGACTCGGTGCTTTCACTGCTGTGGTCCCGGGTTCAATTTTTGTTTTGGGGAACTAAGATCCTACAAGCCGCTGGTATGGCCAAAAAATAAATGAATGAATGAATGAATAAATAAATAAATGAATAAATAATTGAAACTAGAAATATATATAAGTAATTCCTCCTGCTTTTCTCTTTCATATAAATGCCTCCTGAAATGGGGGAATGTGTGTATATTTTGTGATAGTACCATTCTGAGAGTGAATTCTTCGAGAAAGGAAGACTCATAGGATACCTGTTTTTCATACACAGAAGGGTTCTTTGCAGCCATTGGGAAGTTTCCTGTCATTTCAACTTGAAGAAATTTTCATTTAAGGAGAAACTTTGGGAGAAATAATTTTTCATCCATTCATTTTTCCCTCCAGCAAGCGAGCTAGAAACGAGTCAGAGAGTATCGCGTCAGTCTTCTTGCATTTTAGTCTTTTGACCAAGTAGTTCTCCTTTGAGAAATTTATTCTAAATCTGTACTTATAGACGTGTTCATAAACATTTATGTGCTTTTGTACCAGGACACTTATCACAGTGGCCTTTGTAATAGCAAAAATTTGAAGCAGCCATGATGTTGACCAAGAGAATAATTAATCAACTGAGTGGTACATCCCTATAATGGATGGCTGTGTTGCTATGAAAAATCATGTTTATGAAGAATATTTAACCACACAAGAAGGTGAACTGTGGAGAGAGAATTGGGATAGGAAATTTGTATATTTGTTTGGTTCTGACTGTGATAAAAATAAACTGTGTGTGCATGGGTATACAAAGAAGATTGAAAATAAACCAGAATATTCCCTAGGTGATAGGGTTTCATCTTCTTTTGTATACATTATGTGTTTTTTTCTTTTCAAACTTTCTACTTTATGATAATACATATTGCTTCAACAATCCAAAAGAGTTATAACAAGATGCGTTATGTTTGTTTTTTGTTTTTGTTTTCCTTCATTCTGCAGAGAGGAGCGATAGTGAGCGAGCCAGCTATTCAAGTGAGGAGGAAAGGAAAGAGCACCCAAGTGTGGACCATCGAGAAACTGGAGAATAAACTAATTGATATGCGAGACCTTTATCAAGAATGGAAGGAGAAGGTTCCTGAGGTAAGAGGGACAAATTGTAAAGGAGCTTTGGTTGTGCTAAAAGGACAAGAATATAAGTGATTTAATCGTCCGAACACACATATGTGCATCAGTGAATATCTGTAGTGCTACTTGGGACATTTGTATTAGAAATATAAAGTGAAAGTGACCTTGAAAGGATGAGTTGGATCGGTCATAAAACATGTGATCCCCACACAGATAGGAACTAAATGAAGAGAACACATAGCATGTTCTTATGGGGTTGCTACTACATTTCAAGTGAAGTGAAGTAGGACAAAGTGAATTTGTGCTGTTTCGTCAGTGCTGTTAAAAATCAGCTTAAATAGAGCCAGTGTGGATTTTGTATTCATTAGCATGTGTTCATGCTCCCCTAGCTGTGTTCATGGCTTGGTAGATGCTAAGAATAATTTTAGAAAGCATGATCCATTTTTTCTACATTAGTAATGGAAAAAAAGGTTCAGTGAAGGAAATGAGGCAAGGCACAGGGAATGAAACCTTGCAGGTGGGGTGTGATAGGGAAGATGGGGTGTGATAGGTGGGGCTATAACCAAAGAAGAGCTCTCCCTGCCCTTATGTCACTTAACAAGCCCCTCCCGTGGGATAGCTCTGTTTTATTTGTGTGACATGATTCTATTTTTACTTCTTTTTAATTTATTTGGATAAGTGCTTTCTTTTTAAAACATTTTAAAATGCTGGTTTTAAATAGTATTGTTTAAGTTGATGTTTTGTTTCCTACTCGCCTTCCCCCTGCCTCTCCTACCATTCAGACAAAGCGACTCTACGGGAAACGAGGTGACCCTTTCTATGAAGCCCAAGAGAATCACAACCTAATTGGCGTGGCTAATGTGTTCTTGGAGTGTCTGTTCTGTGATGTGAAACTTCTGTATGCAGTTCCTATCATCAGCCAGCAGGGGGAGGTAAGGACAAGCCAGCCTCTGAGAAAATGGCCATGGTTCAAGTTTTTTTTTTTTTTTACATCTTTATTGGAGTATAATTGCTTTACAATGTTGTGTTAATTTCTGCTGTACAACAAAGTGAATCAGCTATATGTATAGATGTACCACCATATCCCCTCCCTCTTGAGCCTCCCTCCCACCCTCCCTACCCCACCCCTCTAGGTCATCACAAAGCACCGAGCTCAAGTTCGTTTTTTGTTTTTTAATTCGATTTAAGCTCTGTTCTTGAGGTAGATCAAGAAACTAGGGTGAAGCATCAGGATCACATTCTTCTTTCTCTACTAATATCAAAAGAAACTATCAAAATTAAGGCATGGTTTTAAAAGATTATTAGAACATGTTTTTTATTTGTGGTTCACAAGTATTTTCTTTGTTTTAATCAAATTCGAAATCTTTTGGAAACCAGATTCAGCTCTGTGCCCCATATTGATTTCTCTTTGAATCTCTCACCTCTGTAATACACTTTAACTCCTTCCTGGCCCTAAGTGGTCTTTACAGCATACAACTTGGGAGGATTATTTTGAAATTCTAAAATATTCAAAGAAAACAAGCTTAAGCATCCCACTGTTACCTCCTCTTTTTTAAAAAATGCCCCTCATATTTCATTTATTTCATTATATTGGCCTTCTGTCAGCCTGAAACATTTCAGAAAATGTCCAAGTTCAAACTTTTTTATATTATCCACTTCATCAACTGATGTTTTCATTTTAAATTTAGTAACATCCTTATTTCCTAGCTTATCCTTCAATAACATGCAAACTTGGAAATACTAAGTTATTTTTTGTGATTCTTAGAGCAGACTAAGAATAGGGTGCCATTCTGCCCAAAGTGAACGCAGAAAATAGACCCTAGATTCCCAGTTGTGATGTGTAAGTGCACACAGCTCACATTCCACATGTAGTAACCCACCTGTGGACATTATGCTCTAGGAATATAGTGGGCTAAGTTGCTTTTTCCCATGTTAAAAATGGGCACAACTCCTATGGCAAAGAGATCTAGGGCTGAGTCCCTAGTCAGGGTTTCTTAAGCTAGGGTCCATGGTGGGCTTTGAGTATTTCGTTAATCCCCTGAAATTATACTAAAAATGTATTAGGGTCTCAAAAAACATTGGGGAAAAAAAGCTTAAGAGCCACTGTCTTCTAACCATTTTCTCATATTTCCTTTCTTCCCCTTCTCTTGCTCCTTCCTCCATATTTGTCTCACTTGTCAAATACTGTCAACTAATTTCTCTCAGGTCCTGGGTGTCAGGGCCAATTGCTCTGTGGAAGTTAGATCTGAGCTACCTTTAAAAATAAGCCTCATCGCAGTGGTTGAGAGTCCGCCTGCTGATGCAGGGGACACGGGTCCGTGCCCCAGTCCGAGAAGATCCCACATGCCGCGGAGCCTGCGCGTCTGGAGCCTGTGCTCCGCAACGGGAGAGACCACGATAGCGAGAGGCCCGCGTACCGCAAAAAAAAAAAAAAAAAAATAAGCCTCACTATGTAAGATGACACAGCAGTGCCAGAGCACGTGTCCCCTTCACAAGTCCAGTCGTTACGACCTAAAACTGTGTTGCCAAAGAAAACTTGGCCAGTTACCACACTCTGAGAATGCAAAGGTCAGGGTCATTCCTATCCTTAAATCAGTTCTGTGAAACCAGCTATAAGAGAGACACTGCTAAACTAGCACCAATGCAGAGAACCAGCAGGATAATCTGGAAACTTAAGTTCCCCCCACCCCCTTTATTTTTTAAGAAAAACAGTCTCAAAGAAACTATTTCCTTATAACTTGGTGTCTTTGTCGCTCCTCCTGGAGTAGGTCTCACCCCCTCACCCTTCTCCCAGCCCTAGGGTCACTTCCATTCTCATTCTCTGCTCCCAAGAGGGTAGGGGAGAGGCTCCATGAGCCCAGTGGCCATGACTGTTTGGTTTACTGTTGTAAACACAGAACTTAGTACAGTTCCCGGCACACACTCGACTCTCAGTAAATATTTGTTGAGTGGATAAATTTATCTCCTAACAACCTGCATGTATCTCTATTAGAACAGCTAGTTTACACTGGGTTTTTATTTACTTATTTGTTTGTTTATTTATTGGCTGCTTTGGGTCTTTGTTGCTGCGTGCGGACTTTCTCTAGTTGCAGCGAGCGGGAGCTACACTTCGTTTCGGTGCATGGGCTTCTCATTGCGGTGGCTTCTCTTGTTGGCAGAGCACGGGCCCTAGAGCACGCGGGCTTCAGTAGTTGCAGCACACGGGCTCAGTAGTTGTGACTCACGGGCTCTAGAGCACAGGCTCAGTAGTTGTGGCACACGGGCTTAGTTGCTCCGTGGCATGTGGGATCTTCCTGGACCAGGGCTCGAACCCGTGTCCCTTGCATTGGCAGGCGGATTCTTAACCACTGCACCACCAGGGAAGCCCCCTACACTGGGTTTTTAATTCTGTGTCTTTCCCCACTTGACTGTGAGTGCCCAGGCAGCAGAGCCTGTGTCTTTTTATTGTGGCGTTCCCACGATGCCAGGTATTTGATCAAATGAGTAAATGAATGAATATGTGAACAAGGGAAAAAGATAACTCCAGGTAGAATGTGATAGCTGCCTTTGTGCTGTTCATGGGCTGTCCTGTAGAAGACGGGTAAGAATGAAGATGACTCCAGGAGGCAAGGTGCAAAGGCAAATTTGGCTCAAAGTAAGGCAGGGTGATTACAGGGCAGGCGATGGAGTGGGCTGGCTCTGGAAGTACTGAGAGCTTCCCGTTGCTGGAGGTGGCCCAGCAATAACAGTGGAGCTGCTCGCCGGGGATGTTGTAGCATGCTTTCCACCTCAGGTCAGTATTGTCCACGGGATGTCTTTTAACCCCACGGCGCTCTGGTTCCTTGACCCAGGTTGCCGGGCGTCTCCATGTGGAAGTGATGCGAGTTACAGGCACCGTCCCGGAGCGCATGGTGGAGGATGACTCCTCGGAGAACTCCAGTGAAAGCGGGAGTCTTGAAGTCGTAGACAGCAGCGGGGAAATCATTCACCGAGTCAAAAAACTGACGTGCCGGGTGAGAGGGCAGGGCTGGGAAGGCTCAGATAAATGCCCTTTTCAATTCAAAACAATTTTATGGAAAATCTTAGGAGTTTTTCACAGAACATGGTAAAAGTTAAACTTTCTGACAATAAATACAATAACAGACAGTACTTTTCCCAGAAGTGCAGCACACTTTCTGATGACAGTTGTATGAAATTTCAGAAGTCTTTGTATGTGGCATGCAAGGAGTGCATATTGTTTAGTGAATCATGCTTTTCTAGTAAAGGTCACAGCTGTGTCAGAAACTCGGTCATTAGGAAAGTTTGAGAGGGATGTGTGCATTTGTCACCATGCTCACATACTGTAGTTATGGAACTATGGTACACATTTCATTACAAGTAGGTAACCCTTAATGAAATATTTTCAGCTGTCAAATGGATGACTGGTTTATTTATTTCATCACCTACTCTTAAAATTTGACGTAGCTGGATATGAAAAGAATGCATAGTTTGTTTTCTTTATGAGATTTATGTTTGCATTTTTTTTCTCTCTCCAGGTAAAAATTAAAGAGGCAACCGGGCTGCCCTTAAACCTCTCAAATTTCGTCTTCTGTCAGTACACATTCTGGGACCAGTGTGAATCCACAGTGGCTGCCCCAGTAGTGGACCCAGAGGTGCCTTCCCCACAGTCCAAGGATGCCCAGTACACTGTGACCTTCTCTCACTGTAAGGTACAAATGCCATTACAAAATGAGCTATTTGGGAGACAACCGGCCGCGGCTCAGTTAAAAGTCTACTTGTAACTTAGAGTTTTTTCCCATATGAATGTTTCATAAACATAATAGGTTTATTGAGCTTTTTAACCTCAAAACGTACTTTAATACAAATTCAGATCGTTTGAAAGTGTTTAAAATAAAATCTGGGGACTTCCCTAGTGGCACAGTGGTTAAGAATCCACCTGCTAATGCTGGGGACATGGGTTCGAGCCCTGGTCCGGGAAGATCCCACATGCTGTGGAGCAACTAAGCCTGTGTGCCACAACTGCTGAGCCCACACGCCACAACTACTGAAGCCCATGCACCTGGAGCCCGTGCTCTGCAACAAGAGAAGCCACCGCAATAAGAACTGCAGGCACCACAATGAAGAGTATCCCCTGCTCGCCGCAACTAGAGAAAGCGCACACGCAGCAACGAAGACCCAATGCAGCCAAAAAATAAATAACATTTAAAATAAATAAATAAATAAAGTAAAATAAACTCTGAAAGACCTCTACCTGAAATCTGTGATGACCAGTGACAATTTGCTGCATATTATGTGTGTGCAAACATATGTTCATACACATAAATGGCCAGAGATGCACACTCTTACCGTCATACATGCATAACTTTAAAAAGTTTTTTACAAAAATGTGATCACATTTTACAGATTGCAGAATTGCATTTTATTATTTTAATATACGTGAGCATCTAACCATATAAGTTGCTGTAGATATTTTTCATTCTTTTGAATTCTAAGCATAGCATTCTAAAGTCCCATATGAGCTTTTAAAGATCATACAAAATGAGAGAGGCGAATATTTGGTGAATATTGGTTGGACCTATTTTGTGACATCAGCTACTCTTCCTGTCTTTCATATCAGACTGCCAACCAGTCATTTCTGACAGCCAGACTCTAGCCTCTGTGTAATTTTGTTTTTCTTTGGACAATTCTTAATATTCAAGACCCCTTCTTTTCGAAATTGTGCCTATTCTTTCTGGTTCTACAGTTAGAAGACAAATCCATATCACCACCTATAAAATTTCCCATATGTAAAGTCTGTCAAGGTTTTTTTTTGAAAGGCTAGATTTCTCTTTTTTTAAGATATTTATTTATTTGGTTGCACCAGGTCTTAGTTGTGGTAGGCGGGCTTCTTAGTAGTGGCATGCATGTGGGATCGAGTTCCCTGACCAGGGATCGGACCCAGGCCCCCTGCATTGGCAGTGTGGAGTCTTATCCACTGCGCCACTGGGGAAGTCCCTGTCAAGTTTTTATTTATTTGTTTTTTAAAGATCTTTTTTGATGTGGACCATTCTTAAAGTCTTTATTGAATTTATTACAATATTGCTTCTGTTTTATGTTTTGGTTTTTTGGCCCCAAGGCATGTGGGATCTTAGCTCCCCGACCAGGGATCGGACCCACACTCCCTGCATTGGAAGGTGAAGTCTTAACCACAGGACTACCAGGGAAGTCCCCTGTCAAGTCTTTATTTTTATGAGAATAGCCCACTTTTTATTTTTACCTGTATTCACCAAGTCTGTTTCTTAATTCTTTATTACTCTTTTGTTGTTTTTGTTGTCATTATGGTTTTCTGAATACTCTTTTAAATATTCCCCATCTTTCTTTGGATCCAAAAAGCTGCTTATTTAGAAGGATGAAACCTGGATTTTAAGTACATCCTAGTTAACAACTGGTTTAATAGATGCTATTAAGAGACTATCTGCTATCAGAGACTTTGGACTCACTGTGTGATCTTGGGGTTTTTTTTTTTTTTTGCGGTACGCAGGCCTCTCACTGCTGTGGCCTCTCCTGTTGCGGAGCACAGGCTCCGGACGCGCAGGCTCAGTGGCCATGGCTCACGGGGCCCAGCCGCTCCGCAGCATGGGGATCCTCCCAGACCGGGGCACGAACCCACGTCCCCTGCATCGGCAGGCGGACTCTCAACCATTGCACCACCAGGGAAGCCCGACCTTGGGTCTTTTGGGTTTTTTTTTTTAACCTCTAAAATGCGTAGTTTGTGCTAATTGGTCATGAAGTTTATTTTCCTTTTAAAATTCTGGTTCTGTCTCCAAATAAAAAAGAAGTTAGGTAGTATACGGTTAAACCAATACAGCGCAGCCCTTTCGAGAAATTAGAGTCACCTGAGATTCCAGTAATGGGAAGGAAATGCGCATGGTTCCTTGCCTGCTGCTTTGTTCCAGGTGATTGCCTCACTGCTCCGTCTATTCAGCATCCATTTCCTCATGCTCATCTGTTTGTATTTCACAACAAAGAGCTGGAGTGGGAGGGTTTAAGAGCAAGAGCGCAGAATCTTGGAGATAATCGTATAAAATTTAATTCTGTTTTGGTCTTCTAAGCCATAGCAAGGAACAATCAGAAGTTCCCCTTTTTTTTTTTTTTGCTGTGCTGATTGGTCTATTCTGGCTGAAAGTCAGAGTGGTACCAGGGAAAAGGAAGGGAGGACAGATTCAGCTCTGCAGCCAACAAGCAGTGTGATGTGGGGCTGCTGCTTTCCCCAGTGTCCTCGTTTATTAAAGAAAGGAGTTCAATTAACTTACCTCGGAATATCACTTCCCATCTAATATTCTGGTTTCTTTGTGGTTTTCTGTGAAACAGCAGTGATGGTTTTAAGGTTGGGATCAGGCTAGTGTGCTCTGAAATGACTGTATACAGCTGAAAGTTAAAAAGGCAATTTCACAGATTCCTTTCTGCCTAACTCCGGTCGCCCTTTCCTCTCCCCCGCGTATCCCAGGACTACGTGGTGAGTGTAACGGAAGAATTCCTGGAGTTCATTTCAGATGGAGCATTGGCCATCGAAGTATGGGGCCACCGGTGCACCGGGAACGGCAGCTCTGTCTGGGAAGTCGATTCCCTTCATGCTAAGACAAGAACGTTGCATGACAGGTTTGTGCTTGGCTGAGGGCTTTAGACACAGTGTCAAGGCTCACCCTTGGACAGTGGTTGAAGAATAAGGACTTCTTATAAGGAATAAGGAATAAGGACTCTCTGAGCCTGTTTCCTCCTTTGTGAATGGGAATGATGAAAGGAACTACCAGGCCCTGGAAAAATTCGATGGGGAAAGGAAAGTCTTTTCAACAAATGAGACTGAAACATCTGTGTACCTCTATGGAAGAAAACAACCTTGATCTTAATTCACAGGATACACAACACTTAATTTGAGATGGAGCATGACTTTAAATGTAAAAGATAAAACTATAAAGCTTATAGAAGAAAACAGAAGGGTATCTTTTAAAGTTGACCATTTGCCTCTTCCGTGACCCAGCAATCCCACTCCTAGGTATTTACCCAAGAAAAATGAAAACGTAAGTCCATAAGCAGCCTGGCACATGAATGTTTATGGCAGTTCTATTCATGATATCCCCCAAACTGTAAACAACCCGATGTCCTTCAGTGTGAGAATGTTTGATAAACAAATTGTGTTATTAAGGCATATAATAGAATATTACTCAACAATAAAAAAGGACTCTGTCCCACTCTTGCATATTGTGGATGAATCTCACAAACATTGTTCTGAATCAAAGGAGCCAGACCTAGAAGAGTACAATACTGCATGATTCCATCTATATGAAATTCTAGAGCAGGTAAAACTAATCTGTGAGGTTACACAGCTGCTGCAGGTGGTGTGGGGATTGAGTGGGAAGGGGCCTGAGCAAACCTGCTGTGGTGATGGCGGGGTGTATGCACAGGTGTATGCATTTGTCACCATCCCTCCAAGTCTACGCCTGAGATCTGGACAGTTCACTGCACATAAGGTATATATCAATAAAATAAATGAAAAGAACCTATACCACAGGATTGTTTTGAGTGTTAAACAAGAAAATAATCTATGTGACGCACATAGCACCGTGCCTCACGGATAGTAAGTGCTCAGGGACTGGGGGCTTCTTCCCGTTGCTAATAATGTCCTGCACAATGACATGGTCGTTTGTTGGAATGTGTTTCTGCAGGTGGAACGAGGTTACTCGCAGAATAGAGATGTGGATCTCCATACTAGAGCTGAATGAGCTGGGGGAGTACGCCGCTGTGGAGCTTCACCAGGCAAAAGATGTCAACACAGGAGGTGTCTTTCAACTCAGACAGGTACTAGGTTTGTCTTTGCTTGTTTTGTGTTTTCTCCCTGTCCCACTCTTACAGTTTCTGGAATTTTCTAGTTATTTGCCTCTTTGTTCCCTAATTCTTTCCCCTTCCTTGATCCTCTTCCCCCATCCCTCCCCATCCCCATTCCTGGCCCCCATTTCCGCATCACACCCCCGCCCCTGCAGGGTCATTCCCGGAGAGTGCAAGTCACAGTGAAGCCTGTCCAGCGTTCTGGGACACTGCCACTCATGGTCGAAGCTATCTTGTCCATCTCCATTGGCTGTGTGACTGCCAGGTCCACCAAGCTCCAGAGAGGGCTGGACAGTTACCAGGTGAGACCAACAGGTTGCAAACAGTATTTAACAAAGATTGGTTAGTGCAGAATTAAGGTGGTCAGTGATCTGTGATGGAGACCTGTTCAGGAATATAACTGAACTCCTTGCCTTAAGCATGTATCGGCCTCCGCCACCCCATCCATATTTCTGTCCGTTGCCTTTTTGCTAGGTTTGAATTACTGTGTTGGCTTAGTGCCGATTAATAGTAATTTTATTTATAAACACACATCAATGCTACAGTGCTCATTTACTTTAGGCAGGATTTATTTTATATCTGGCCCAAATTATGTTGGGTGTTTGATATTGCTGGCTTTGGCCTGATCCACTTTTATTAATAGAAAGTTGCCCCCATACAATGGCATACTTAACCAGCTCTCTGAAAGCTTTACTTTTTAATTGAAAGTTGTCCTCATGATCATTTTTGTTCATTAAATCTCCTTTTGCTAAACCTTCTTTTCTCACTTAAAAAAAAATTAAAAGATGGAACCAGCTAAGAATTCATCTTATTTACCAGTCACAGTAAACTGTAAGATCAGGAACTCGTCCCCAGGGGCCTGAAAGAATGCATGTGCTTCACCAAGTCCCCACTTGACTATCAGATATAATTAGGGACTGGGAAGAATCAGACCATTGAATTCTGGTTCCCTCACTGCCACACATGAGGGGGAACACACTCCCTGTCATGATGCGGAGAAAACTTTTCTCTGTAGAGTCTGGGCGTAAGCCCAGCCTATCTTGAGAAGGGTTCATCTTCCATCTCAGTTTCCTTTTGGCTTCATGGCAGCAAAGACTTTACTGAAACATTGGCTTGGACTGTTGGGCCGTAAGGCAGGCACAGCTGTGTCAGACACTGCCTTCCTCATCCCAGGCCAGAACTGCCTCCGACTCAAAGCCTGGGAAGAGTACGAATGGAGTTGTGAGGCTGAAGTCCGCTGTTTCCAGGGAGGCTTCTCCACCAGACTTTTCGCTGTATGTGGAGGGGAAGTTGGGTTGTCCCTCACTTAGCCATCAGCTCCAGGGGCAACTGCAGGGCCTGGTAGAAAGAGCGCAGACTTGGAGTGAGGAGACCTGGGTTCTTAAGTTTTGTTTGACTTAACTGAGTAATTTAAACTTCGAGTTCCCTTTTTCTTTCCTCTGAAATGATGAGGTAGACGTAATAATTCTCGGAGGTCCCTTTCTGCCATAAAATTTTGTGGCTTAATAAATCTCTGATCTTAGATAAAACTTTGAATCTGTGTGTGTGAACTATGACCTATGAACATGGATCACCAAGTGGCTGACTATTCCTGTTTGATGAACATTGCAAGGATTGATTGTTTGCACTTTTAAAAACAGCTATACCTCTTGAGTTAAAACTGATTTTTGTCAAAATTTGAGCTCTCAAATATCTGCCTTCCCCCAGTGCTGAATGCTCTTCTTATAGTATCTGTCATGCAAATTTAAATTGTGACTGTTTTAAAGCTTTTATTTTTCTTTGCTGCCATGCTCAAGGTCATGTCCAGTACCATTTTTGTTGTTGACATAGTACTTCAGAATTATTTTGATGCGGGCCCCCCTCGTGGCGCAGTGGTTGAGAGTCCGCCTGCCGATGCAGGGGACGCGGGTTCGTGCCCCGGTCCGGGAAGATCCCACATGCCGCGGAGCGGCTGGGCCCGTGAGCCATGGCCGCTGAGCCTGCGCGTCTGGAGCCTGTGCTCCGTGACGGGAGAGGCCACAACAGTGAGAGGCCTGTGTACCGCAAAAAAAAGAATTATTTTGATGCAGTAGCTTGAGCCAATCCAGAATATGCTGATGTCACAACAGTTCTACATCATGAAAGCTCAAGCGAGTTTTTGATGAATAGAAGTATCTTCTTAGCCTAAAAGATAATGATAAATTAGAGCTGTTTGTACTTTATTCATTAATAGGAGGAATTAATTTGAGAAAAATTATTTCAGTAGTGGGCTTACTACTGAAGTTAGAGTTATCCAAATGAAAAGATGGTTACCAAACTAAAACTAAAGTTTATTTTAAAGTCTACACAGAGAATAATCTTAACAGTATTTTTAAAGCACTTTTAGAAGGCAGTATATGTTGAAGTATACTTAGATAGGAAAATAATGTAATTATATTTTTTAAGGCATTTGAAAAAAAAGTTTGTCTTTTGTCTGACTAGGCCACTCCAGTTCCTTTTTTAATATTAACCCTCCAATAACCATAGAAAAATGAAAGAAGGTTGTTACATGGCCCAGTATTCATTTTGAGTAGAACCTGCCTCCGTAGAGATGGATATTCTCTAAAAATGGGGATTTCTTTATTCTTGTTTCCTTTTTTTTGTTTTGGCTGCACAGCTTGTGGGATTTTAGTTCCCCGACTAAGGATTGAACTCAGGCCCTTGGCAGTGAGAGCACAGAGTCCCAACCACTGGACCGCCAGGGAATTCCCTCTTTATTCTTGTTTCTAAGGAAAATTGTCTCAACTAAAACGCTTTTATTTTCCACACGATGATTTTGTTTTGCAAATGTTTTGCCAAAATGCTTAGTTTATGTAATTATTGTAAAATGTTGCCATGGGTTTAGGACAGTTCTGATTTTTCTCACCTGATTGGCATGGATACTGACATATCCAACAGTGGATAATGATAGAGCCACGTATCCAAAATAGTGGGCTGTGCTCTTACTGCGGTGGTACAGTATACAGAACCTTCTACAGTCTTCCCTCAGTATCTGGGGGGATTGGTTCCAGAACCCCTCCCCCCTTGGATACTAAAATCTGAGAATGTTCAAGTCTCTTACATAAAATGGCCTAGTACACTCGGCCCTCCGATCAGGAAGATTCTGTGGTTGGTTGAATCTGCAGATGTGGAACCTGCAGATAAGGAGGGCTGACTGTACGTGGAGTCTTAGCTTCCCGGTGGGTCTTCCCCTGTGATGATTTCACAGTGACAGTGGTGTGGTGCAGGGACAAGGGCGCAGACCTGGCCTCCAGTCCTGACCCTGCCACTGTCTGTGTGAACCTTGGTTTCCAGTCATTTCATCCTTCAGGCCTTAGCTGCCTCACAGCTAAAACCAGGAGGTTGACCAAGAGACTCCCTAAAGTCCTTTCTAGTTCTGCCCATTCTAAATCTCAGTCAAATAGCTCACCCAGAAACAAATAGCGACTGTTTGCATAACAGTGCCATAAGGCCTGACCCAGTGGGGTTGTGTCCAATCCCCAGCTAAGAGAATCTGAGAGAGTTCCCATTTTTAAATGACTGCTTTCTCTATTAAAGAAAAAAATTAAATCTTAAATTCTTTAAGTAATTATAGACAAGTGAATTACATCCACTTTTTGAGATTTGGTTAAATGTTTTATTATGCCGATGTTGTGTGTGCTATCCATTGTAATGTGTGTGTTAAGCTTAAAGACTTATATTCCTTGTGTGCTGTTTGAGAAAAAAAAAATGCATGTCCTTTGTGTTTATTTTTTCCCTACCAGAGAGATGATGAGGATGGTGATGATATGGATAGTTATCAGGTATTACTGCTGCTGTCAATCCTGTGGCATGGGGCACAGCTGCTGCTAATTGCCAGCATTCGCAAAACTGAGGGCAGGGAGGAGGAAAGGAGGACCGTAGAGCAAGAATATGCAGTTTTCACTCGCTTTTGATTTGCTTTTAGTGTAATCAGGGATACAATACTATTTCTATAGATTTCCCTGTCAGTTCAAAATTTATAAGCAGATACTGCATTTTTGCTATGCCATCTCAAATTGCTAGCTCGTAAAGCCTTTCTAAATAAGACCACTCTCACTGTATTAAATTGGTGATCTTAAGAATTGTAGTTATCCATCCATAATCTTTAAGTAGACCTGTCTTTCCTATGTGAACCTGCAGTTAGCTCCTTATATCCAAGAGAGTAGTACTGTTCTAACGTGCCATTGTATTTTTAAAGACTTTTGCCGGTTAGGAAAACTGAAGACATTTTAAGCACATAGTTTTGTTTAGCCAATTTTCTTCTCTCTTTAAGGCCAATCTTATTCATAACCTGGAGAATTTAGCTCTGAGCTTTAATCTCTTTTTGGAAATCTAGGGGAGAAAAAATATATGCAAACGTGAAATTTTACCTAGTCAGGGCTGACTGGCCTACTGTCCATGGAATGTGGGATAACAGTAGTGGTCAAGGTGGCAAGCCAAGGTGAACTTTTCTGGGTTGGTTCCCAGTCTTTGTACTGATTCTCTACATAAATTTTAAAAGCATGTTTTCCTGGTGTGCCTTCCTGTAAGTAAAATGTGGGTCCATTGTAGGTAAAGCCTCAGAAGTTCTCAGGTGTCTGCTCTTAATGTAACGTCTTAAGGGTTAGGCCGGAATTAGGCAAGTCAAAGGAGCATCCTGAATAGAATTGGTAGGTGTCTTTCCCACCTCATAATTTTACTAAGAAAGAAAACAAGCAAGTAAAAACAAATGGTAGGGGAGATACCAGTATCCCCTTGGATCTCAGCAACGCCATTAACTAACGTCCTGTGGCTGTCTGTGCGCTTGCTGCCACGTGGTTCACAGTTGAGTCCAGCGGCTGCTTCTGGGAGTTCTCAGCATGGCTGACTGCATGTTGGCTTCTTGCATGGGAAGTTTTCGTTTAGCCTTATGGTAGCGGTTGGAGGTAAAACCTTTGCAGCAAGTTTGAAAAGTTCTCCACTGATCTATTCTTTGCCTTTCAGAAAATACATCTTATCCAGCCATCAAGCTGTGAATGATGAAAATGCCTGTCGTTTTCCATTCCATTTGCTGCTTTGTGATTTGGGCTGTTTCTGGTGTCCTTCTGATTAGAATCACAAACCCTTCAAACGAAGGGTTTCAACTTAAATACATGCACGCCCATACCATATAAGACTCATCCAACAGCTGGTGTAGTTTGAGCTTCTCTTGCTTTTAAGTATAATTATCTTTTTGGAAATCCAGGGGCTCTGATTTCTGAGTCATGGGATCCTCAATCAGCATGCAGTGTTCCTGAGGCCTCTTTGCTTTCTTGCATATTAATCACACGGCAATGTTCAATGGCCTTTCCTAATGAAAAGTTTCCTAATCAATTTAAACATCTTTTTTTTTTTTTTAAAAAAAGAAACAGTTATCTGTGCTCTCTACAGGAAAATGTTTTCCCTCCCTGATGCCAGGAAGAAGACTTAAACTGTGTGAGAGAGAGGTGGTCTGATGCCCTCATTAAACGGCGAGAATACCTAGATGAACAGATTAAAAAAGTCAGCAATAAAAAAGGTATGTGAGGGCTTCCCTGGTGGCGCAGCGGTTGAGAGTCCGCCTGCCGATGCAGGGGGATGAGGGTTCGTGCCCCGGTCCGGGAGGATCCCACGTGCTGCGGAGCGGCTGGGCCCTTGAGCCATGGCTGCTGAGCCTGCGTGTCCGGAGCCTGTGCTCCGCAAAGGGAGAGGCCACAGCAGTGAGAGGCCCGTGTACCACAAAAACCCTCTAAATGCAAAGGGGAATTTGTATCTACCGACCCAACACAACATTCAGCGTGCCAAAGTGAAATGAAAGGCTGCTGATCAATCTCATGACCATAAAATAACATGCGAACTTCTGTTCTGCCAAGCAAAACTTAAAAACAACATTCACAGTAAAAGTACTCCATTCTGGGGAAAAAGAGTTTAAATGGGGATGCCTCAAGGACATAAAAGTGTCACAAATTGAATACATGCTGAAAAGAGATGTCCCTCCCTAAACACATTAAAGGGAAAGACTGTCACACACTAGACACGTCGACAGGGAAGATGTCCTGGTGGGGTAGAGAGAGGGGTGCGCTGCTGGAGCATATGGTAATAAAAGACGAAACACTAGAATACAAAGGAGTATGACCGACCCACATGTCATAAAAGATGACACACTTAAGATGCTGTGAGGCAAGAGAGGACTTATCAGAGAAGTTAGTAGGTAAATTATGGAATGTTTTACTATTACCGAGACAGATGTTGCCTTGTCAGTAGCTCTTCTGAGTTTATACCCCAATAAATTTCTTTTTTAATAATAAAATAAAATCACAAGATGTCAAATAAAAATCCCACTTCTAGAAAATCTAGCCTGAATCCTGGCCAGAAGTGGCTGTGTCCCCTTTGAGAGTGGATGTGCTTCCCCCAGGCATCACCAGGCACGTGGTGCCTTCATGCTGTGCCCACCTCTAATTCCTCCTCTGCTCTCAACCTTTCCCAGGGACTAGAGTCTGTGGTCCACAAGATGACATTCGAAGCCTGATGAATGGAGTGAGTGAGACTGTATTTCAAGACTATACTGTCTCTGTAAGTTAAAAAAAAAAAAAAAAAAAAGGGATGTGAGATTAAAATCTTGGCTGGGAGTAGTTTTTTCACTTCTAGACAGTAGTGGTAGGCTGTTTTCCTCCCTTAGCTGGACTGCTGTGTCTTAGCTTTTTGACCCCATAACAATTATAGATATTAGTGAATCATTAGTGTACAGTGTTTAAGCAGGCTCTGAATTTGAAAGTAATGTTTCATTACTTGAGTTAACTGACATTAAACGTTAAATTCAGATATTGTTTTGATGAATGCAAATGCCATCAATATCGACATCTCCACATGAGGTATTCCAGGCTCAGAACCTGGGACTGACAGCAGCTAAAGGGTCACTTCTGAAGCCACGACACTTGGCAGGTGGGCTGCGGCTACCATTGGGCGGTAGCCATGCTCTTGGCTTCTGCGGGGTGGCCTGAAGCCGGCCTGCAGGTCCACTCGCCACCACCCAGCTCCGAGGATTCAATTTGCTTATGCTGGCAATGGCCACTTGGATTCTAGAGCAGAAATCTGCTCTTAAAACCCTGGTTTCAGGCTTCCCTGGTGATACAGTGGTTGAGAATCCGCCTGCCAATGCAGGGGACACAGGTTCGTGCCCTGGTCCGGGAAGATCCCACATGCCGCGGAGCAGCTAAGCCCGTGCACCACAACTACTGAGCCCGCGCACCTAGAGCCTGTGCTCCAACAACAAGAGAAGCCACTGCAATGAGGAGGCCACGCAGCTCAACGAAGACCCAACACAGCCAAAAATAAATAAGTAAAAATGAGTTAAAAAAAATCAAAAAACCCGTTTTCTCATCCTGAGTGAACGATTCACTCATTGTGGTTGGTTCTCCACCAAAGGACATGTTCTGAATGTGAATCCGCTTCATGCAGAAGTCGGCGAAAATCCTCCCCCAGTAAAACATCTTGCCTCCGCGTTCTGCTCTTGGCCTCAGTGTGTGTATGTGTGTACTCAGCCTGCTAATGAAAACTCACTTTGCCTATGCCCAGGTAACTCCAGAGTTGAACTAGGCTAAGAGGATTGCCAAATAGATCAAATAAAATCCCTTTCATAATGAGCATGAAGGAAAACAAGTTAGTTTTGCAGAGTGCAATATCTGGTGTTTTTTAATCCTCTATCCTTATAAAATGATGTGTGGTTTTCTAAAGCACTGTCACATCCGTTATTGCACTTGATCCTTCTGACAGGTGCATGAAGTAGACATGACTTGTATTAACCCTATTTGACAAATTAGGAAGCTAAGACTCATCTGTTGAACGACCTTCCAAAATTACAGAACTAGAAAAATCACCCAAGTCTTCTAATCCCTGTTCCAATGCTCTTTCCACTCTTCCTGGGTTTATGATCTGTTAGGCTAGTGTCCTAGCCTCTCTGAGCTTGTCTGGGTGCTCTGTCTTAATCTTCAAAGCCTCAATTCCCTATTTGGGACACCATGGATGTTTAAGGCACTTGTGGGTACCACTGAGTGCAAATAGATTTAAATTTAGAAACTGTCCTTTCTCCCTCTTGGCGCTCATGCCCCCGTTTTGTCCCACAGAGAAGACAGAGGACGATGTAGAGCGGGAAGCCCGTCTGGTGGAGCAGTGGGTGGGGCTGACAGAGGAGGGGAATGCCGGGCTGGTGCCTGGGCCGGGCA
>NW_006788168.1:644557-687300 GCF_000442215.2 Lipotes vexillifer
GGAATGCCGTGCTGGTGCCTGCGCCGGGCAGCGGGATCCCCGGGGCGCCTGCCGACTGGTGAGTCCACCCTTCCTTCTGGGCAGGCCTGACGATGGTGCCATGGTCTGTGGCGGGTCATGCGAGTGACCTGCCAGGACTGTCACAGAAAATGTTAAGTACCGTGAGCTGTTCAGGGAAGGGCCACCCAGCCCTAGTACTCCCCTCCATCTTCTTCTTGCCCACTGCAACCATCTTCCGCTCACAGGAAGCCAGCGAGCACTTATCACTGGCCAGGAGTCAGACAGACAGCCCTCCAGCCCTTGGCATGAGCACCTTGGACATGATTACCCGATCTCCAGACATTCTCATATCTTGGGTCGAAAGAAGGGTGTTTCCAGAGCATACTTGAAAAGGGCAGAAAATATGTCTTCTTATTTGCCCTCCTGCCTGTTTATTTTGACTCAACAGAGAGTCAGCACTTAAGCACTACATCCACAATGATCAGTCAGTCAGTGGATTGATCAGTCTGTCCTAATGCCCAGAAGAAACAGCATGGGATCCTGGGCTCTGGAGGCAAATCGATCCTGTCCCCTGTTCCTCCTCTAACCATAGCCACTTCCCTTCTTCCCATCACTAGAATGATTCTCAGAAGGGCTTCAAATAATCTGTGTTTCAGTTAATTACACGTAATTCATATGACTGTAGTTCTTTATATAAGTCACATAATTCCCATGATTTGTGTTAAGAAGGATGACAAGATCTGTGAAAATATCTCATTTGTAGAACCTGTATCTGACTCCACAGTGGTTCTCTTCTGCTTTCATGCCTCTGTCGTGTTTGGTTATTTAACAAGATGTAAAACACATATTTTGTTATGATTAAATATTGTTATTAAATTTAGGATCCCACCACCTGGAATGGAAACCCACATACCTGTTCTCTTCCTTGATTTGAACGGTAAGTTTGAACCTGACGTTCCAAGGCTTACCACATTGAATTAGGTTTGTAATCTAATCAGACCCGTAGTATTTTGACCCTTAAATCACTTGCCTACTCACGCGCATGCCATATTTAGGTGACATTTTTACTCCAACCAAATATATAAAGCCATGACATGTCGAATCACTAGAAGACAGATGTGGAAATTTATTCTTAAAAAGACAGCACTTGGGCTTCCCTGGTGGCGCAGTGGTTGAGAGTCTGCCTGCCGATGCAGGGGACACGGGTTCGTGCCCCAGTTCGGGAAGATCCCACGTGCTGTGGAGCGGCTGGGCCCGTGAGCCACAGCCGCTGAGCCTGCACGTCCTGAGCCTGTGCTCTGCAAGGGAGAGGCCACAGCAGTGAGAGGCCCGCATACCACACACACACAAAAAAAAGACAGCACTTGAGAGATTGAGAACTGCATACAAAGGCATGAGAGCAGTTATTGCTCTGAAACAGTAACGGACATGGAAATTACCTGAGAAGGTAATCACCCTTAGAGATCTGAATCTTTATGCATTGCAGGTGCCTAGGAATCTGCATTTCTGACTGGTGCCCTTTGCTCCCCACCCCACCCCCATTCGTTTTGTTTCTAGAACACGATCATCTGTAACCCTGCCTGAAGGGTTGTCCTTTACTATAGAAATTAGATTGAACCTGGGCGAATACAGAACAAGGGTTTTCAATGTGTTTTAGCAGTAAAATCCATTTTCAGTATGAACTTGTGAATGGAACCCCATGTGTGGAATACGAAAGCAGAGTTGCTGAGTTTGGGGATGGGCAGGCTCTGGCAGGCCTTTCTGCAGGGCCCTTGGGATCCTCAAAGCACAGTCTGAAAACCTGTCTTCTGGAGGGAAGACCAGTAATGGATGAATGGAAGACACAGGAGGTTGGCTTTGGCTCTTCATATGAACAGTTTTTTAAAAGCCTAGAAATAGACAGTTGCCTCATGAAGTGGTGAGTTCCCCATTATTGGAGGTTCCCCATTATACAAGCAAAGACTGGGTGACTATATACAGAGATTTGTGGAGGGTGAATCCTACACTGGGTAGGACATTGGAAAAAGATGGTCTTCACATTTCTCCCAAGTGCTCAGAACTTTGTTTCTAAATTGATAATTTAACCACCCAAATCTCTACACTTGATCTTAGCCAAAAGGCCGAGAAGCAATAACCACTCACATCTCTAATTTAGTGTAAGTTATGTAAGTAGGACCACAAACTTAACACAGCGTTATAGGAGGAATTGACAGAAAGCAGCAGAATTCTAAGATGTGTTTATGTAGTGAAAATATTTGCTCCCAGGACTACATATAGAATATATTCAGTCCATTTATAGGAGAGTCACAAAGGCACCTTTTTGGCTCCTGGAGTTGTTTCTGTAAAGGATAGAAGCTGTTGTAGTTAGTGGAGTTAACTCTTTCAACTGCAGGAATGAAAAACTAAATAAAATTGCATTATATGTAAACTTCATCTGTAAAAAGCATATTTAAAAATTTTGGATGCTTGCTTAAAAAATCTGTTTCCCCCACTTTTGCTTCTGTGCCCTGGACTTGGTCAGCGGATGACCTCAGTGCCAATGAGCAGCTTGTGGGCCCCCATGCATCGGGCGTGAACTCCATCCTCCCCAAGGAGCATGGCAGCCAGTTTTTCTACCTGCCCATCATAAAGCACAGTGATGAGGAGGTAACTGACCTTTAAGAATCTCTTAAAGGGCTTCAGATTAATGCATATGCCTGTGGGCCTCTCTGCCCATTAAACTGCTGTGGTATGGACTTTGGGAAAGAGGACTGGGAACTTTAAAAAATAGAATGTGTGTGTTGTCGAAAAGGCAAGGAGGTACTTAACCTGCTGATCCAATGGGTAAGACTCCGTGCTCCCAATGCAGGGGGCCTGGGTTCGATACCTGGTTGGGGAACTAGATCCCGCATGCATGCCGCAACTAAGAAGCCCGTGTGCCACAGCTAAAGATCCCACGTGCCGCAACTAAAGATCCCACATGCTGCAACTAAGACCCCTCCTCGCAGCCAAAATAAATAATAAATAAATAAATATATTTTTTAAAAAGGCGAGGAAAAACATCGATGATTAGATGTAGAGTTGCATTTATTTTCTTTCTAGTGCATGACGTAAAACTGCTACACCTGAGTTGTCTTGTTTCCATGTCCCCATCCTTCCCCCATCCCTAGGTTTCAGCCACAGCCTCCTGGGACTCCTCGGTGCATGATTCCGTTCACTTGAATAGGGTCACCCCACAAAATGAACGGATTTACCTGATAGTGAAGACCACAGTCCAGCTCAGCCACCCGGCTGCTATGGAGCTGGTATTACGAAAACGGATTGCAGCCAATATTTACAACAAACAGGTAGTAACGGGGCCTGATTTTGCCGTTTCATACATGAGCACAAAGTTTATTCCTTCTCTCTATCACCAAGTAGTGTTTTGGGGTGTTAATACAGTGGCTGTGCAAATCGCTACCAGGTTATAATCTGATTCTTATTTATCCAAGATAACAGGGTATGAGGATAGCAGGGGTAAATGTCATCCACCACAGGACTTTTCCACCTTGACTGCTTTGAGGCCCATAATCTTAGGAGGCAGTGGAGTTATGACATTTTACTGTTTGACAAAGGTTAAGCACCTGGTCCAAGAGGGTTAGTGACAAAACCAGGACAGAGGCAGGCTCCACATAAATCTCTGTCCTAATGCTTCCCCAGATCTCATCTCAGAGGTGCTGCCAGCAAAACTGATCCTCTGAGTTGACTTCTGACTGTGCCAGGATAGATTCATTAAACCCTGACAAGATCAAGTAGAAAGACGGCAAGTGGGAAAAAGGAGCAGCCACAGAAAAACCCTGGATGAGCTGCAGATTCTGCAGTCTAATCCCTAAATAACAGCTGGACGTTATTGTCCTTCAGGATTGGAGACAAGGATTTTTCCATTCAGTTTGTTTCTGTTTTACTAAGTGTTGTGTGTATATCAAAAACACAGTAATTGGGCTTCCCTGGTGGCGCAGTGGTTGAGAGTCTGCCTGCCGATGCAGGGGACGCGGGTTCGTGCCCCGATCCGGGAATATCCCACATGCCACGGAGTGGCTGGGCCCATGAGCCATGGCCGCTGAGCCTGCACGTCTGGAGCCTGTGCTCCTCAACGGGAGAGGCCACAACAGTGAGAGGCCCACGTACCGCAAAAAAAACAAACAAACAATGATGTTTGATGATGTTTGATGATGTTTGATGATGCTTTTACAATTTGTAAAATACTAAATAACTTCTATTTTCCACATCGCTTAATTCAGCTTTCCTTTTCTACCAGAGTTTCACCCAGAGTTTAAAGAGGAGAATATCACTGAAGAATATATTTTATTCCTGTGGTGTAACCTATGAAATAGTATCCAACATACCAAAGGTAAAGTATGTATTACTTTTTTAAAATATCAAAATGTGAGTATTGGAGAATGTGTTAAATCTCAAAACTTTTAAATCATTTTCTCACCACAGTTTTGAGAAAAAAGTTGTTCAGGTAAAAGTATTCTAATTCCCTTCTTGTCTCATTAGGCAACAGAGGAGATTGAGGACCGGGAGACTCTGGCTCTCCTGGCAGCGAGGAGTGAGAACGAAGGCACAGCAGACGGGGAGACGTACATCGAGAAGTATACGCGAGGCGTGCTGCAGGTGGAGAACATCCTGAGCCTGGAACGGCTCCGGCAGGCAAGTAACTGCAGCATCTGGACCAGAGGGTGAGATCACCAGCCTTCACCCCAAATGGACAAAGTTGAATGTATTTCCCAAACACCTTCTCTCGCAATCTATCAGAGAAGAAAAACTGATAGAGAGTAGCCCTCTCATTAGACAAAATAGTTACTTTGACAAAATAGTAACACAAATTCAAATGACTACCTTTTACTGAATACCGCCTAAGTAATATTGATACATTATTTCATTTAATCTTCAAGATAACCCTGCAAGGTAAATACTGTCATAATTCCCATTTGTAAATGAGAAAACTGAGGCTGACAGAAGTTAGCCCACCTGCCCAAGGTGACCCAGCTAAGAAGGGGTGCAAAGTTGGATGTAAACCCAGAAAGCTTGACTCCGAAGCCCACGTGCTTAACCACATATTCTCTCCCTAATTTTTGGACGCAGATTAACTTCTGTGGGAAAAGCAGGATATTCAGGTGAAAATAATCCACTAGGTAGTGGAACTGTACAGGAGATATCATTCAATCGAGACAGTAGCCAAAGTTATGGAAAGTGTGCTTTGAACTACAAGAGGACTAAGATTGGCGTTTGTCAGAAGAATCTTCCTTTAGTCCCACCTAAACTGCTGCACGAGTGAAACACAAGCAGCATAAAAGTTAATTTATGTAATTTCCCAAGTGAGATATATAGTTAATTGTATTTCATCCATGTTTTCTCTGCCCACCTAAATAAAAATCCACAACATAAATGTCTTTAGTTCTGCAGTTTTCCTGGTTTTATTTATGAGGAATGTTTTTGATAAATTAAGCACAAAAAAAAAAATGGATACAATACGATTACAGTTTTGTAAATATGGGGGGAGAGGGAGTGCATGATTGAAATGATCTTTATTTCTATACTTTCTAAATCCTCCACAATAAACATATATTACTTTTGTCATCAGAGGAAGAAAAATAAATGTCCTTTTCAAATTTGCAGGCAGTCACGGTCAAAGAAGCGCTTTCCTCCAAAGCTCGGCACCTGCGGCGAAGCCTCAGCACACCAAATGTTCATAATGTGAGCTCACCCGCGAGGGGCTGCCGCCCGCATGACGCATCTCAGGGTTTGGGGTGCAGCAAGTCAGGGGACCTCCGGTCGGGGTTTACAGGTGGGGATAGAACATTCGGCACCAGTGTGGGCATCCCAAGGTGCCAAGCCTGCTCCTCTTTTCTAGCGAAGCTTACCAGAGAGCCCTTACGTGTAACGTGCCTGAGCTTTTAGTGGAATCTTGCAAATTTCTCTCCATAAAGTTATGTCCTTGAAAGAAGTTTTTTGAGATGTAAATAGAATGTAGTTTAAGGATGGTCGAGTCAGGTAGAAATCCTGCTGCCAGAGCTGCTGAGTGCTGCTCTTGAGTCTGTTTACATTCCCCGTTCTAGCTGCCCTGATGGATCTTACTGTGCTGCCCATCAGGGTGATAGGGCACCAGACTCCTCCGTAGAGACCCTTCCATAGTGCCTGGTCTTTATTTTGATTACCTTCCTCAACCATTCCATCGAGGAAATCCAATTGACAGAAACTACATCCAGTGGAGGGGAGCGTTGTCATGGGAAGAAAGGACAGAGCAGTACGTGGACCACTGCAAAGTAGCCGCTTTCCAGGAGCAGCAGAGAGAAAGTCAGATCCTCTCAAGTAAAACTGTTATTTGCCTTCCCACTCTCAAGAATTGTCAGATAATGATTAAAAACACAGTAAACTTTTATGAAAGCTGTCTTAACAGTAGTCCGAAAAGCAAATCCCTACAATCACTTTCATGCAGATTACTTCTTCTGACCACAGTTCAGTTCTTAAAATTGATAACAGGAGACTCATATAGTTGTAAATTGAAAAAAGTCTTCTAATTAATTTAGGCATCAAAGAAGAGATCATAATGGAAATTAGGATGTATTTAGAACTGAATGATAATAAAACATGGTACGTATATCAATAGTTGAGGGATGCAGTTAAAGTGGTACTTAGAGGGAAATCCTTGGCCCTAAGTTTCCTATTATTCCATTTATACTGCAGAATACTAGATGGTAGAGAAAATGAAAGAGCTAGAGCTATTGTTAGGAAATTTATAGATCTTATATTATAAATGTTATTAAAATATTAATTATATTAAAAATAATGAGGAAAACATATATCTTTTAAAGTAAGGAAAGACCACCTATGAAGTATTCTACCCCCCCAAAAAAATTGAACCTAAGTGTGGTCAAGACTGTAGATCTAACTACTAATATTTACAGGGGACAGAGGAAAATGTTAAATGATACCACAGGGATTCATTTAACAAAATCCAGACTGTGGGAAACGTTACAGGAAAAAAATGATCTGGAGAAAAGGGAAAGCTCATAAATTAAAAAAGACTTACAAGATATATCATCCAGTTGCAGTATATTAACTATCTTGATCCTGATTCAAAATTAACTGTGATAATGTTTATAGACATTTGACCACTAATGAGATATCTGATGCTATTTAGGAATCACTTAATTTTTTTAAGATGTGATAATGGTATTATGGTTTTAAAAAGGGAGTAGGAATTTCTTATCTTTTAGAGATTCATAAAGAAGTATTTATGGATAAAAATATTTTAAATTAGAAAAAGAAATTCAGAATATTTTTAGAGGGTAATGATAAATATTAGAGCAGAATTATAATAAATTCAAATAAATAAGGAAGTAATAAATATTAGAAGAAAGAAAGAGGGAAGGAGAAGGTCATAACAGCCTTCAACTGTATGTGTGATATTTTATTTAGTTAGTTATGTTAAATATATAAACCACACTGATAAAATCATTCATCCCTTACAGGTCTCTTCTAGTCGACCAGACCTTTCTGGCTTTGACGATGATGATAAGGTGTGTACCCGTGGGCATGGCCAGGTTATTAGTAGAATCTAAGTCTGGAAAGTTAGGATATATTGGTGTTTTTAAAATCTCTGGACTTCCCACCTTAACCTGATGCAGATCATTGTCTCTACATGTCCATTTCCAAGTTCAAATACTTGATGTGAAATTGCTATGCACTCTGAGTGTTACATTGTTACTTAGCATGACACCTTCCATATCAGGATCATACGACACATAATTGAATAAATATCTGTGTGTTTATGGGTCTAACTGTAAATGACTTAAGAAGGTATTACATCCACCATAGCAAAATCAAAATTATTTCAAATGTGGAAAATTAGGAACTTGAAATTAAGGACATTTTACAGCATTATCATATTCAAATATTTCTTTAACATATATTGTATGTAAATTACTATTCTAGGGACAGTAGATGATTCAAAAAGTATAAACACAGATTATGTCTTCAAGAAGTTTAAAATCTAGTCCTTGGAGATAGACATCTCCTGAGAAGTTGAAGTAGGATTAACTAAGTTTATATGATTTATTATAAAGGAGGAGGTTTCTCCCTTTACTATACCAGTATCTTATGCCAGCTGGGAACTTTTAAATCTCAAGTATATGCAGAGTAATCGTACCACCAAGTTTGCCTGGGGAAGTTCAAGCTTATGCCTACTACCCAGGAAAAATATCAGTGGAACTGTTTTACTCTCAAAAGTGTTGTTATTTATTCACTCCAGGTATACCTTGGGTATGATTGCACTTGTCATATTGTTCAGTACTTTTCTACATGTTAGATCTATTTAATAATAAAAAATAAATGAAGAGCACATACTGCCATTAAAAAATAGAAAACAGCCCTCAAATCAGGCTTCATTTCTCTCTCTCTCTCTCTCTCTCTCTCTCTCTCTCTCTCTCTCTCTCTCTTTTGGCACACTGCCTGGCACATGGGATCTTAGTTCCCTGACCAGGTGTCGAACCTGTATCCCCTGCATTGGGAGTGCAGAGTCTTAACCACTGGACCACCAGGGAAGTCCCCATTTCTCATTTTAGAGGGACTTAATTACAGTTAACCCATGTTTCTACCTTGTAGGGTTGGCCAGAGAACCAGTTAGACATGTCTGACTACAGCCCCAGTTACCAGGATGTATCGTGTTATGGAACTTTGCCCAGGGATTCACCTCGAAGGAGTAAAGAAGGTAGTGGTGAGATTTTTTTCTGTGTTATTTCTTTATAATTTCTTAGGAAAGGCATGGGGGGAAATTTTTTTATAGATGACATATAATATGGTAGGAAGCTGAAATTCTAGTTTGCTAGATGATCCAAAACTGTCTTCTTGAATAGAACATATCCTGTTCACTTTTTTTTTTTGCTTTGTATCCATTATATCATCCAATTAATAATAGGCTTTTTGTGCAACACTTGTAATTTTCAAATCACATTTCATGTATCATTTCCTGATTTTGAAGTCAGTTTTGAGACACACATATCTTATTACATTATGGTTAGATTTCATTCTTTACCAAAAGAATATCCACCTCCGTCATGTTTTTGTAATGGAATCAAAGTATATTTTAGGAGAACATGTCTCTGGTCCCTAAGGAAATTTCAAAACTGATACCAGAAATGAATTTGATTGATGACAACATTATTACCTAAATATAATATATAATCTCCCATTGCCCTCAAGGGAACAGCATTCTTAGGATATGTAAATCGGCTCTGTTACCTTACTTATCCCTTATATTTTACCTACTGTGTGCCATTGTACCAGTGAATTGAGGAGAAAATATAGAAGGAGATAGAGAAGCCCAAAAAGGTAAGAAATGAGTAAAAGCAAGAAAGAAGAATCGTCCTTCTTTAGTCATATGGAGCAGGGTGGCTTGAGGGAAAAGTGACTTGCAAGAAGACTTACACAGTGCTCACTCATTGGGTATGTATTGAGCCTGTCCTTGCTATATGCAGTGACAGATGCCGAGATCTTAAAATCCAACTGTGGACGTGTACATAGAAAATAATAAGTTAGGAAATGATAAAATGCCAAAATGCATGTATAGATTATAAGGGCTCTGAGAATTCAGAGAGTTAGAAAATCAGCATGGGGGCTTCCCTGGTGACACAGTGGTTGGGAATCCGCCTGCCAGTGCAGAGGACACAGGTTCGAGCCCTGGTCCGGGACGATCCCACATGCCGCAGAACAGCTAAGCCCATGCGCCACAACTACTGAGCCTGTGCTCTAGAGCCCATGAGCCACAACTACTGAGCCCGCGTGCCACAACTACTGATGCCCGCGTGCCTAGAGCCCGTGCTCTGCAACAAGAGAAGCCCCTGCTCGCCGCAACTAGAGAAAGCCCACGCTCAGCAACGAAGACCCAACGCAGCCATAAATAAATAAATAAACAAATAAATAAAGTTTTTAAAAAAAGAAAATCAACATGAGTTGAAATTGGTCTGTAAAGTGATGCTTAAGCTGGATCTTGAAAAGAAGGTAGAAAATTTGGTTTCTGATTTCTTTGCTGCTGTCCAGCCCTTTGATGACTCTTTGTAACTTTGTAGATATATCTGCATTTTTGCCTACCTCCATTTTAATGCTCAGCCAAGTAGTCATCTCTGTGTATCCACGGGGGACTGGTTCCAGGAGCCCCTGCGTATACCAAAACAACCCGAGACTATGGAGTGCCGACTGGATATTTATTGAAAAAAAGGAAAAGCAGAGAGAGCATTTCATTCAGAAAGCATAGCATAAACAGCATATAAGTGGACCCACGCAGTTCAAACCTGAGATGTACAAGGGTCAACTGTACTCACATACTAATCTCTTTGTTACGCGAGATATTCCTCTGGCTTGGTCACTGCCTCGCTTCCCGTGTGTTGGTTAAAGTGCTCTGTGCCCGTAAACCCATGCCTTTTGTCTTCCCCAGGTTGTACGTCAGAGAATCCTCATGCCTTAACAGTCAGCCCTTTTAAAGCATTCTCACCTCAGCCGCCAAAGTTTTTCAAGCCCCTAATGCCTGTAAAAGAAGAGCATAAGAAAAGGATGGCGCTTGAAGCAAGGCCTCTTCTAAGCCAGGAGGTAAATGCTTGACTTGTCTGTACCATGTACAATAGAATGGACGTGTTATGCCTGTGGAGAAGGAACGCTGTGCATTAACAAAGTCAGATGCCACGTGTTGACATGTACGGGTTATCACTCCATGGTTCCTGTTCTGGAGTAAACATCTCTTTCTCAAGCACACAGGGTCATGGTAGAGTGTTTTGTTTGTTGTTACTGCTGTTGTTTTCTTTGTGTTTATGGCTTTTTTCAGAGTATTTATTTCAAGTGAGAAAGAGATGTCTCCTAGGTATTTTGAAAATATGAAAGGCATTTTTTTTATTTGATAAATTTGGTTATGCTATTTGCCATAGAATTTGTGTAGTCTTGTCAGATTTCATCAGTAGTTTGACTCAAGCCTGCACAGTTGTTGGCTGCACTACTCACATGTAATACAAGTGTTTGCATTGCTTTTCTAACATGCACGTACTTAACGTGTATGTCGGCCGTCGTTGTCTTCTGTGTGTGATGCATCTGTGTGTCTTAACCTTTGCAGAGCATGTCTCCACCTCAGGCACATAACCCTGGCTGCATTGTGCCCTCGGGAAGCAATGGCAGCAGCATGCCTGTAGAACACAATAGCAAACGTGGGAAGAAGATTGTAAGTCCTGGAACCATTTCTGTCATATTGCCTGGTGGTGGGTTTAAGGCCCTTTCACAGACAGTCATCCAAATACTTAAGAAATTAAGATCTGTATTGAGTCTTGGCTTTATTTTTAAAAACACGTGATCATCAGTAATGAAATTTTGCATGGATATGGCCGTGACCTGTGATTTTTCTAAGTGTTCCTTCTATTCATTTACTTATTATTATTTTGCTTAGTGTAAAGGAAAAAGCCACTTTTAATGATTCTCATCTTTAAAAAGCGTAACACAGAGATCACTTTAACTAATATCGAATCTTTCTAATGAGCCTGTGCATATTGCCCAGATTCTGAAGTTAATCTACCTAGAGGAATTGCACTTACTTGGAGTAAGTATTCTTTCGTTTAGCTGTGGGTGTTTGAGAGCTTTTTTTGTGTTGCCTGGTGCTATTGTCAAGATTATCCTGTAGTTTGTAGCCTCTCCACCATCCATCACTGCCCATCCTCATCATCTGTACCTCTCAGGTAGCCTCTTTTAATTTGCTGGCAAAATAGATTCCAACTCCCTCGTTGTCAGTACTGCTTTCAGGAGGGCTTACCTGTATTTTACTACTGGTAGGTTGAAACTCTACCTGAAAAACCTCATTCCCTAGCACTTGGTTTTCACATTTCAAATTGGAGAAAGAGTTTTTAAAACACTATGTACCAGGCACTTGGGATCATAAGCGATACCTCAGTTCAAAAATGCAAGTGTGTATTCTCATGCCTGGAAAGAATTCTCTAATTCTGTGTCTCAGCTTTCACTCTCCCGTGGTTTCCTAGGCTTTGGATGCAGCTTGGAGCTGGAGTGGGCTGCTTGATGTTCACACCTGCATGCAGTCTGCTCTGTGGGCAGAGTGTGGGCCCTTTCCTTTCCCAGCTGCACCATGTCAGACTCATTCCAAAGGGTCATCAGCATGAGGTCTTTTAACCTCTAGGTTCTAGAATATGCTGCAAATGCACACTGTGTGAAGCTGACTAGAACTTGACCCGGACCTGTAGCAGGCCAGCCTCCTGCGTGCTTGGAGCACTAGGGGATCTTAAGAAATGACCTTCTCACTCTTCCTGTCCATGGAAGAAAGAAGGAAAGGCATCATTTTCCCCTCCCCCCTCTGTCCCGCTCCCCGCCGCTGTCTCTGTGTCCTCCCTGTCCTTCTCTCCCAAAGCCCCCCTCCCTCCCCAGTCCCTGCTGGAGAAGAGCCTGCGCGCCAACGGCTGCCCCTCACCCCTCCCAATCTTAGTGAGCTCTTCAGTCACATACGTGACCTCCCCCTGCTTAATTGATAAAGGCTTCAGCATGGGCTAAAAAGGCCAGGTGGCTAATCTATTACCCTTTCCATTCTCTGGCTGGTTGGTTCTGTCTGTTTATTGACGTGGTACACATCACCATGCTGCACGGGCACTAAATTTTAACCTATTTTAACAGTTCGTTTTGGTAGAGCACACCATCAAGGGACTGCTGGATGGCCCTTCTGGGGCTGCCCAGCAGCTAGTTTCACTGTTCACAATTTGCATTATAGTTATGTTCTTTACTTTCCTTTTATTATTTTAAAATAAAACCCATCTCAGGACTTTTAGCTAGCAGAGGGTAGAATGGAACCAGATTCTCTTGGAAAAACCCAAGAAGTTTTGAGCAGCAGTTAGATTCTGTGTGATCAGACACACCATGAAACTCACTAAGCAGGGTTTGATGGAACCATTTTTCTTGCTGCAATCTTACTTGAGAGACCTGCCTCTACTCTCCTTAGAAATCTAGCTCACTGCACACTCTTCATCTCTGAAACTATTGAACTGTTTGATTTATTGCAGATAGCAGCTTTTCCAAGATGTTTTGGTAGATTATAAGAATATTACTTGCTTGATCTGAGGTTCTAGTCTCTCTTTTGGAATATTTCATTTTATTTATCTTCTTACAAATGGATATAAACTGCTTTATTCCTGTGTTCCCTATTCACTTTCTTTCCTTTTCCACTCTTGGAAAATTAGAGGGCGAATCAGTGGTTCAGTCTGATCAAGGGAGTTTGCAATCATTTTTGAGAAGCGATACTGGGACATTGTTCCTTTTATTTTGCAGCCCATCTAGTTACCAAAGAAACCTGTCGTTTCACATAAAATATAGTAAATATAGCTGTGCTTAATTTTTTTTTTTTTTTTTTTGGCTTAAAACTACACACATTTATTCTCATGTAGCTCTGGGGCAGATGTCTGAAAGAGTCTTTTTTTTCCTTTGTTGTCTCATCAATTTGGGAAGATAGACAAATGTACTTTGTGTCTTCTGTGAATAAGATAAAAGCAACAGTATGCCTTTGGAGTCTCTCTTTTAAAGTCATGATGCAGACAGAAGAGCAGAAAGAAAGTCAGTTCTCCCTCTCTTGGGTCTTGCATAGACAGCATATGGTTTTTGTCTCTCGTTTTACAGAAGAGGAAACACGAGACTTGTTGAGTGATTTGCCCAAGGTCTCACACTTAATGAGAGCATCAGAACAAAAACCCCATCCCTTGGCAGAATTGGGCTGACTCCAGAGGCTCCCAAAGATAGTGCAGTTTTATTACCTGCTGCTGCTGTTTCTAAAAAGGGGCTGCCTTCCCCTTAGTACCATGGACAGAAGTACTGGAGACCCTTGGCTATTGGAATCTTTTTGAAGACAGACCATCTCTCTGAGGGACAACTGATTAGAGTGGGAGTGAAAATGACTTTAATCAGGTGAAAGTCACACAGGAGGTCACTGTTTTTTGGGGGGGGTTTTAATTTTAAAAAAATATTTTATTTTTGGCTGCGTTGGGTCTGCATTGCTGTGCACGGGCTTTCTCTAGTTGTGGTGAGCGGGGGCTACTCTTCGTTGCAGAGTGCGGGCTTCTCATCCCGGTGGCTTTTCTTGTTGCAGAGCACAGGCTCTAGGCACGCGGGCTTCAGTAGTTGTGGCGTGCGGGCTCAGTAGTTGTGGCTCGCGGGCTCTAGAGTGCAGGCTCAGCAGTTGTGGCTCACGGGCTTAGTTGCTCCACGGCATGTGGGATCTTCCCAGACCAGGGCTTGAACCTGTGTCCCCTGCATTGGCAGGAGGACTCTTAACCGCTGCGCCACCAGGGAAGTTCAGAAGGTCACTGTTTTAGTGTGGGTTTTGATTCCTTCTTAAAATCAAGGTGTTTTGTCTATAGGTAAATATCAGCTGCATAAACTAAATCTCAAAAATCAAATCAGGAATATTGTAGCTGTAGAAAAGCTTGAGAACTTGACTCTATGTCCCACTTTTAGGAAGAGTTTTCATTCTTTTTGTCCTTAAGACACAGTAGGAAGGTTCTTAGTCTCCTTTAAAGTAAAATGGTAAATAATGTTTCTGGTATAAAATGTTTAATATATAAAATAGGTAAACAGCAAGGTCCTACTGTATAGCACAGGGAACTATATTCAATACCTTGGGATAACCTATAATGGAAAAGAATCTGAAAAAGAGTATATACTGTATAACTGAATCACTTTGCTGTACAACAGAAACTAACAGAACGTTGTAAATCAACTACACTTCAATTAAAAAATTAAAAAATGGGGCTTCCCTGGTGGCGCAGTGGTTGAGAATCCACCTGCCAGTGCAGGCGACACGGGTTCAAGTCCTGGTCCAGGAAGATCCCACATGCCGTGGAGCAACTAAGCCCGTGCGCCACAACTACTGAGCCTGTGCTCTAGAGCCTGCAAGCCACAACTACTGAAGCCCTAGAGCCTGTGCTCCACAACAAGAGAAGCCACCGCAATGAGAAGACCACGCACTGCAACAGAGAGTAGCCCCCGCTCGCCATATGCAGCAATGAAGACCCAACAAAGCCCAAAATAAATAAATTTATTTTTTAAAAAAAAGAAAAAAAAATTTAAAAAAATAAATAAATAAAAGGTACAGAACCAAGAGATACTGTCTCCCCTCACCCCCCCCCCCAAATCTAACCAAATTCCCTTAAAATACAATTTAAGCCAATTAAATCCTCTTTTCTCCTTGGAAGGCATAACTTCATAAACTTTCCATCTCCGTTTCCATGTTGGAAAATGATTCATCTCTACTCAGTTTTCTTTCTTCTGGAACTAGTTGTCCCCACTCCTTTAGCCTTTCTCTTTAGGTCACTCCCCTAACCCTAACCCCACCCCAAGTGCACAACTAGGTACTGATCCCTATTTGTTTTTGTAGACGCTTCAGTTTTACTAAGGTCATTCTAATCCTTTAGTGTATACCTATTTCTACACATTAAACTCATGCTTGAACATTTCACTCAGCAAAGTTGTATTTTAGGATGACAGACCTTTCCTCAGTGTTAGGAAGAAGTAACTTCAGGCATAAAAAGAGGCCCCAAATTAGAAATTCTCATTTCAAATTTGGTTCTCCTTGCAACAGCTCACTTTTCAGTAATTAATTGCATCAGAGACTCTTGGGCTTGGGGATTATGTTTCTTTGCCAGCTTAAATTAGAAGGAAATTATAAGAGAAACAAACACCTGAAATCCAATTTTGAGTCTAAACAAGTCAGGTAGAGAATCTAGAAAATACAGCGCAGGTTACTGATTCTGACAGTTCTGTCCAATTTTTGCTCCTTTACTAAACGTTTCCTCTCAACATTAGGGAGAGATCTCTCTACCCCACCCCCTTTTTTAACAGTGCTATCTAATTAGAATACAGCTAAAGATAAGACAGAGAGGTTAGTGTTGCCAAAAATTTTGTTTTGCTGATTTCTGGAATTTTATCACTGATATTTGATAGTCACCTTTAATTAATAGACAAGGAATTAAGATTACGGATGCTTTAAAATAATTTATATTCAAGCTATTTTAAAATCTAAAAAGAGTATTAAGCTAGTTTTTAGGTATTTAGCGTCTTATGAGATAGAAAAGAAAATATTGCTATAAAATTCAGCAGATGAAGTTTATGCTCATTCGTAAACTCCCATGTTCTCTATCCGTGGAGCGCACTTCTCCTCACCCTCCCCATCCTTCTCTCTTCCTCACCTCTTCTCTCTCTTTTTCTCTCTCTCGAAATGAGTAACGTTAATGTTTTGGTTCCAGGTCTTTACAGTTACTCTGTTGTTGTACTGATGGAAATTTCATCCACCCAGCAGTGTCCAGGGTTATCCTTCGAGCAAGGACCACAGTTGTAACTCCCCAAGGGTAGGGACCATGCCTGTCTTTGCTCAGCATTGGTCTTCCCAGTTCTTAGGACAATGACTGGCACTTAGAGGATGCTTGATGAATATTGTTGAATGAACGTCAGGTTTTAAAAGAGAAAAGGAATAGTTGCAATGTCATCAGATGTATATGAGGTTAATTAGAAATGACTAGATAGTAATATCATTTATTTTTATTTGAAAATAAAATGCCCATGTGTTTTATATTGTTTTCCACCAAATTTAAAAGAATCATGCACTCAGGGAGAGAGATTGGAAGATGATAACAGGCACTCTTGCATATTTACCGATCTTTATAAACAGAATCCTAAAGCTATTTGACAAGAGATTTTCATTTAACTCTCACTATCTTCCTCACTTTCTAGTCAGATCCTCTTCCATGCTTCTCAAAAATGCTAGAAAATAGTAATTGTCAGATTAATTCAGTATTTTACAGACTTACAATATCTAGTGTAATACTGAGAATGGATGTTGAAATCGCGTTCTTTTCACTTTCGCCATTGGGGTATCTTTATTTACGGCCCTTCCTCCCCATAAAATAGCTCAGAAACGTTTTGCAAATCATCGTGTTTATCTGCACTTTGCTCCCCAAGGTGAGGATTGTAAGAACATATGAAACAGCAGCTCTTCTCTGCCTCTGGCTGTCCCTCTACTCATTTAATTAGAAAAGAGAACATCTCCACCTGAAAACTAATCATGAGGAACTAATTAAAAGTCTACTGCACTTCCTTCCATCCTTTCCTCTAAGCCAGGGGAGGAAAGGTTTCTAATTATTAGTGAGTGAGCACAGAAGAAATAAATCTTTTCATCTTGGATGGTAATGGGTTCATGCTCACAGATCTCTGAGGATAATGTACCTTTGTCCACGACAGGTGACAAGATTTAACCAAACTCAGAAAACAAAAACAAAAAACACTAGAAACATGTGAAGGTGAATGCCTTTAACAGTAAAGTGTTTACAACCTGTCTCAACAATGCAGTTGCTATAAGGAGCTCGTGGCTGACTTTTGCTTCATTTCTGTAGGACTCTGAAGAGGAGGAAAATGATCTAGAAGCTCTTAACCGGAAGCTGATAAGTTCACAGCCTTATGTACCTGTAGAGTTTGCCGACTTCAGCGTTTACAACGCCACCTTGGAGAACAGAGAGTGGTTTTCTTCTAAAGTCGATTTGACGAACTCAAAGGTCCTGGAGAAAGAAGTGTCCTGCAGCCCCACCACCAGCAGCATCACCAGTGGCTACTTTTCCCACAGTGCCTCCAATGCCACCCTGTCTGACATGGTGGTCCCTTCTAGTGACAGCTCAGATCAGCTGGCCCTTCAGACAAAGGATGCAGACTCCAGTGAGCATCCCGGAGCATCACTTGTGCATGACTTCAGACCATCCTCAAACAAAGAGTTGACAGAACTAGAAAGAGGCTTGGTAAAGGATAAGATAACTATGGTGCCACTCAAGGAAAACAGTGCCTTACCCAAAGGGAGCCCGTCATCCCAAAGCATCCCTGAGAAAAACTCCAAAACCTGCTGTAGGACCAGCTCATGTTCAGAACAAGATGCCTACTCCGGCAAAAATGGCCAGCCGGCCAGGGAATTCTGCCCCAGGGAGGTGACCATAGAACACACCACAAACATCCTCGAGGACCATTCTTTCACAGAGTTTATGGGTGTGTCAGATGGGAAAGATTTTGATGGTTTGACAGATCCTTCTGCTGGAGAACTTTCGAGTAGGAGGAACCTACCAAATACAATGGACAGTAAGAGTGTCTCAGATGGGCCACAGGACCCTGGCCAGCTGTGTTCCTCGGCAGAGAGTGACCAGGTGATAAATTCCAGGGGCAGTCTTTCGGGTCCTGTGCTATCAATGAGTACACCTAATTGTGCCCCAACTGCCAGAGGCCCTTCATCGCAGTGACTTAGTAGGAGAGATTCATTCAGATGTTTCTGACAGGGACAATGGGCCCACTTGGGGACCAAGTTCACATGCTGCCCAGCTGGCTGGCTATGGCGGAGCAAGTCTGCTTTCATAGTTTCCGAGTGGGGTTATGACATATGTAGGACCAGCATATGGGTTCATGTTGAATTAAGTGTTCACCTCCTTAAGGGTCAGTCAATCTCGTGTTCACTCCCCGAGATGTTTAATTACGGGCTCTCCCAAGGTATCCTGGTAGCATCTACCATATTTCATCACATCTGTGATTTCTTTGATTATTAGATACGCTATTATTTTATGTATCATTAAAGCAAATACTTCCAATTAAACTATATCATATCAGCAGTTTCAGAGATGTTAAAAAGCATGGGGGGGGGTGAGGGAGAGATGCATCACAGATTTGATAAAATACATCCATTTGGTGCCCATAGCGTAAAAAATGCTTTGGGGAAGCATAGGTGAATTCCCTGAGCAGTTTAAGTGTGGGCTTTGGAAGTTACCCAGGTTGTTTTATTACAGTGTTTAATTTTCGTATTGGAACAAAATGGGTTTTTGCTAATATTCCTAAGGAAAATAGTGAATTATATAATTAAGAGTACCACCATCTCTTCCCATTCAGTGTCACTGTTTTGATCCCACACCGTAGCCATAGCTGTGGAAGGAGTATGGGAGCGCCAGTCTCAGCAAAACAAAGAGCTGACAGAATTAGAAAGCAGCTCAGTGAAGGAGCAGATAATCAGCGTGCCCGTCTGTCTCTCTGGGTTTTTTTTGTTTGTTTGTTTTTTTAACATCTTTATTGGAGTATAATTGCTTTACAATGGTGTGTTAGTTTCTGCTGTATAACAAGGTGAATCAGTTATACATATACATATGTCCCCATATCTCTTCCCTCTTGCGTCTCCCTCCCTGTTTTGCTGAGGAAGTTATCATCCCAGTTTGCTGGCTTCTTCCCCCAAGTCTTCCATACTAGCCCATAAAATTTCAGTGTGTGGTCATTTATACAGCATATTCGTAAGTAAACTGCAAAACACAAATAGTGGGGTATCTTACTACTCAGAAAAGACTTCTTTCCCCAACATAAGAATAAAACAAAGTTACTCATTACTGTTCTTGCAAGCTAAACAGTCATTTGTTTAAAAGTCTTCAGCTTCCTTTATACTGATTTTAAGCAGAATCTGCTTTGCTGGCCTACATCAGCTTTTTAGTCCTTCCAAGAAGTCCAGGAAAAATGTGGTCCAGGGGTTAATTCTTCACCCTGGAACAGTGCTTCTCAAACCTAAATGTGCAATAGACCCACTGGGGGATGTTGGGAGAAGATGCCTCTTAAAAACACGAATTCCCAGGAGTCGCTGCCCTGCACACCTAAGGTTTTGCTTCAGTCCCCGTTGGAGCGGGGCGAGGGGTGGTGTGGGGATAAGGTTTTCACAAACCCCTCTGCTGAAGGGATACAGGGTAGGGTGTCTGAGGGCTGCCCTGTTAGAAGCACAGCCTGGCCCACAGAAGGGGGAAGAGGGGCAGCAAACTCCCCCTCACCCCCGCCTTGTTTTGTTGCCTGGATTATTTAGAACCCAGTAACAGGAACACTACCTGATTTTTGCTTTCGAAAGGTTCCAGAATAGAATAGTGTGTCCCTGCCAAAGGTCTTGGTTTAAAAGTGGAGTTTACAAAAAACATTTGTTGTATCAGGGTAATGTGGGATTATGGTGAGGTTTTTTTTTTTTTTTTTAATTGCCTTAGTATTTTTGTTATCTTGGTTTTAATTTGTTTTGACAGTGTTAAAAGTCTGAGCACTTTTTAAGCACTCAGGTTTGACTTTTGTTCTCACCCTGGTATGACTTAGAGTGTAGACCCAGCAATGACATTTTTTTTTTACTTTAACTTTAGGTCTTGCTGTCTGTCATTACTTTTCTTAGAATCTTGAGCCTTGGAGCTAGGTTCGTCCCTTGTGTAGAGTATATTCTAGAACTGGATCCCATAGTCAGCCAGATCCTGCAGGTCCCTCTAGGAAGAGCCCCTCGTGGGGGGATGGTCTCTGTGGGTGGGGAGGGCAGGGACAGGAGCTTGCACTCACCAGCCTCTGTGTTCCAGGGGAGCACGACCGCTCCGTGAGAGGCAGCAAGCCAGAGCACCAGCCCATCTTTAAAACGTGCTGCGGCCCAGCCGGACCTCACACCAGCGCAGAGAAGCCGTGGCTTCGGGAGCCACCTCCTTTCCCCTCCCGAGCCGGCAGAAGCCGCGCTTTGTCACTCGGCTGAATCGGCAGCCTCTGCTTTCTTCCAGAGAACCGAAAATCCTGGCTTAATGAAGTGGCAGTATTTTTGTGTGCACTCACTACACACCCACACTGTGTAGAAACCTCCACAGATTCAAACAAACTTTATTCTTGTACAGTTTTAATCAGTTCTTACTGTAGAATCTGGAGTCAATGCTCTAATTTTTTTTTATAAATAGTATATGTTATGTATATGAAATGGTATCTATAGTATGTCTGGAGACAGACAAGTCTGCACACTAAAATGGGGAGAAAAGTGGTTTGTAGAAAATCAGAAGGTACTGGACTTCGTTCCAAAGCAGCTTGGGCGATCTCTCAGAACAGGAGCAGATGAAAAAGATTGTGTTGCCTAAGAATGAGGTTGTAAATCCCTCTTTGCAGCAAAGGTTACAGAATGCCGTTCTTTATAACCAAAGAACTTACATAAGACTGAATGTTTTTGCTGTCCACTCTTGTTTTATGTGTACATACGTGTTTGACTGCAAGTTTGGTGCCATACGCCCCTTGGCTCCCAGGCCACGTGCTGCCGTTCTCTGTCCTGTTTCGTAAGCACACTGAAAAATCTCACAGCTCCGTTCTTTGGTCTTCCACCCGGCCTGCCGCCTGCTGACTTGCCGTGGAATTGGAACCATTGACAATGACTGGGGCTCTGACCCCAGCGTTTCTGGTCCCTTGGTCCAGGCCATCCAGGCAGGTGGGATGCAGAGAGCAGTATTACTGTAAGAAAACACAGGGACAAACCAAGAGATGGGTTGCGGGGAGGGGGTGTTGACTTTCGTCTCTTTGTGGTTTTGTTTGGGGTTGGTAGGTTTTGTTGTGGTGTGGTTTTGCCATTGTTGTTTTACTTCAATTTTGGAAAATGCTGAAGGGATGGAATGAGCTATAAAGTTCACAGGTGCCCACTTCACCGTGTTCGCAGGAGATGATTGAATACAGATGACCCTGCTGTCCGTGTCTTCATTTGTAAAATTCTGTTACCGATGGAGACGCTGAAGGATTATGTGTGTGGAAGTTTTTACAAAAGTACTTTCTGTACCTATTGTGTAGATGCCTGTACAGTTGGTCCGGATGTACAGCAATAAATGTGTCGTGGGAGCGAGAGAGTGTGTACAGCCTGCTGTACCTTTTCCCTTTAAGTTCTTAGCATCAGTAAATGAGTAAGATATTGGAGATTTTAATGCAAAGCTGCTGTTTGTGATTTTTGTGTATAGTGAGCTGACTGTAGTATTTTACTATTGTCTGTTTAAAAAAAAGAAAAACTGTAATTTATGTCCCTTTCAACTTTATTGTATTTAATTGGTACAGATTGTGTGTGTGTGTTTTAGAATACAGACTGTCTAATTCCGATTTTAAAACATATGTTGTTTGTCTTTAATTACTCTGCCACTAGTTTCGGATCAATTTTCCATATTTGTTTGTGTGCGTGTCCCTGTAGCTTAAACAATAATAGTAACAGCAAACATTCATTGAGGGTTTACTGTGTACTAGGCACTGTTCCCAACTTTTGATATAGATCTCGCTTAATCCTCACAGCAGCGGATGCCATAGGTTCTGTTGTTATTAAGTGTTGGACAAAAGGAAAATGGAGGTGGAGAGGTTGGTGACAGGCAGCAGGAGGCAGAGCCAGGATTCAGCCCACGCTTCCATCAGTGTCTCCTGGTGTTCTGTCTGGTGACGTGTCATGGGGGGATAGGCCTCTTAAGGGAGGACTGGGCACCTTCAGAGAGCGGAAGGCAGTGGTGAGTGTCCCAAGTCCAGACTGACTGACATTAGAGGGGAGCACCTGCAGCAGACAGGCCAAGGTGGGTTACACGTGGTCACAACAATCAAGCACTTCTTTAGAGGAAGCAGCAGGGCCTGCCACCCTGGAAACAGTGGCTCAAGGTAGCTTAATGTGAAAGAGTTATCTAAAAATGGTTTTCCAGAATCTTTCCAGAAAAGATTAACAAGAGCCTTTCTGATGTGGTCAGGAACTAGGTCTAGCCTGTTCTCGAAAGAGATTGACTTACATAGACTCCCAGGAAAAAGTAGGTGGGGGGAAAACCCAAATTATTTGAATTTTATGGAATGGAAGTTGGGGCAGGAAAGCAGCTATTTAATGTTTAAATAAATCATGACAACCACAAATACAGTTTAAGACAAAATGAGCAAATTGTCATTCCCTTTACTAGTATGAGATCAGTGGTATTTGGTCATGGACATTGTCATTTGTCATTGACTATGGGAGAGCACACTGGTTTTAGAACATACTGGATAGTTAAATATAGGCGTGTGTTTACCAGTTAATTTCCAAAGTACGGTATTACTGCTGTCATCACATTTGTTTATCATTATTTGGACACACAGTTTATCATAGCAAAAATTTAGCCCTGCATTTCTAGGGTACCAACTTATGGGAAGAATAACTGTTCATAAAAAATACCTTCAGGGTAGGTAAGGGCCAGATATGATCTTCCAAAAATCCTTCTCTAGCCAATACTTACTTTGAAAGTTACAATATTCAAGCTTTAGAACTATGTTGGGGAAGAAAACGATAACTAATTACATGATTAATCTTTAAAAAGTAAAGCTTTCCGGTCATGTAAATTTGAAAAGTCTTGAAAGAAGATGTAATTGAATAAGAGTTCTTGCTTTCTTTTCTAGACCAAGAGCTAACAATAGAAAAGGATGCTACCAGTACACAACCACGTAGAGAGATTTTTGTTTTCAGCCTTGAACTTACTGCACTAACACTAGGGCAGGTGTCTTTCTGTAATACTGCGCCTACCTCCTAAATTAGAAAACAGCAACAGGAAGTCAGTCTGTAATTCGTAGCAGTTTGTCTCAGGTTTTCTCCTAACCTGGGGGAAAGGCAGTCTGTTCTCATGCCCAGACATCTGGGGGTGGACAGCATCCTACTGGCGGGGGAACCTGGAATATGGAAGACTCCTCGAGAATGCCAGGAGACAAGTTCTCCCCTTTAATACATTATGAACTGGAGCTGACGGGAGTGGAAAAATCCCAGAGTCTTCTATTTAACCTGCTTGTCATTTGTTTCTAATCCCCTGAGCTGAGGGGAAAGATAATTGTAGATTTGAGGGCCACTTAATGGTCTTTTTTTTTCTCGGACACTGTGAGTTAATTTAAGTTGAAATAAAACTCAGTCTTCATCTTTCTGATGTTCTGGGACACACACTCACCACTGTGTATTTTTGGAAAAACAAGTTATTCTCTCCTTTGTGAGGGGTGCCTGTATCATTGCATTCAGTTCTTAGAAGACTGTAGCTCGAGAAGATGCTTGGGGTGCCTCAGTCACTGTAATCTGAGCCCAGTTGGCAACGGCCGCCATCTTCGAGCTGATTATTGTAGGTTTCTCGTTGCCAGATTGTGTCCCTGAGAAAGGAACTCTCGAATCTTTGTGGGACCCTATTTATGAAGACATTGAGAGGCTGATTAATAGAACAATGAATGTTTCACAAAGAAAAAGGTAAGTTAGAATTGGAGTCTGTGAAAGAAGATCAACTCAGAAAGGGGTCCAGTTTGGTTTGGGGAAGAGTAGTACAAACCAACTTGACCCTTTCATGATACCTAAAACGCTTGTAACTATTTACATTTTAAAACCAGAAGACACTGGTGTTTATAGCAACTTTATCTGCCTGAACCAAATCACATAGAGATGTTCTTAGGTTTCTTTGTTATTGTCTTTTCTTGGTCTAGCGTGCCACACCTTCATGTAATTGGTCACACTTGTTGAATCAGCATAATCTTTACCAAGCATATATACCAACGACAAATAAGCCACTTAGAAACAAGCTACTTAGAAACACCAGAGTTAAAATACTTAGTCACAGCAAAAGCCAAGAAAAGAGCAATTCACCGAGAATGATGATTTAAGATCTAACCTCAGTACTGCTGGCATCCAAGGGTGTCTTAATGACGATATGAGAAGGCCAAGTCACCAACGTTTATTTCCTGGTCCTTTTATATGTAGCTGTATATATTTGTGAGAAAGCCAGTGCATTAATATTAGTTACCTATTGCAAAATAAACTGCCCTTAAACTCAGCAGCTTAAAGCAACAGTAAACATTTATTATCTCACAATTTCTGCAGGTGCAGAATTCCGGCGTGGACAGTTCTAGGCGGTTCTGCCTCCAGCTGCTCATGAGGCTGCAGTCAGGATATCAGCCAGAGCCACAGTTATCTGAAGGCTTGACTGGAGCTGGGAGGACCCACTTTTCGGGTGGTTCTGTCACACAGCTGGTGAGCTGCTGCTTCCTCGCCATACAGACCTCTCTGTGCTGCTTGAGTGTCCTCATGACAGGATGGTTGGCTTCCCCCGGGTGAGCAGCTCTGGAGAGTAAACACAAGCCACAAAACCTTGTATGACCTCATCTCAGACGTCACACTTTGTCACTTCCACCATGTTCTATTCATTAGAAGTGAGTCAGGAATGCAGGGGAGGGAATTGGGCTCTTCCTTTTGAAAAGAGAACATCTAAGAATTTGTAGACATATTTTAAAATGACTGTAATTTGTTAGGAGTTACAGGGCTGAGGCCATGGGCCAAAGCAAAGCAAAGCTAACTGGAACCTATGAGTGAATGTAGAAATCCAACTCAAACAGTAAGGTCAAAAGGAAAGCCACATTTCCATGGAATAAAAAGTAAAAATACTAGGATTATCTGAATATGTGAGTTATAGCCAATAATCATACTGCACTAATATTTCTGGTAGAGGCAAATGATTGGGAACTATTAACTATGCTTCTATTTATAGTTATATTTTCACATTTGATTCTTTTCAGATTTGCTTCATTAGAGGTACAATGAATAGATTTTATGGCTTTGCACAAAATAGAAAATGAATCTTAGGAAATTCAAACACATCATTTCTTATTAAGGCAAGCAATATTAATGATTAACTTTAGAAATAAAACTGCCAACAAAAGGAGAGTTTATGAATATAGGATTTTTTTTTAATGAAGACACTGACAAAGGATTATTTTACTATTAAAATGTCATACACATCCAAATGTTTGGAAATATGCAGAAGGGTTGGTTCAAGGCTCTTGAAGCTTGTAAAATAAAACTCTAAATCCAAAAGAGGATGACTGGAAAAAACTTTTAAATAAAGGGATTTTTTAACGTAGTTTAAAAGAGAAAAACAGGTTAAAAAATAAAGTAAAAGTAGGCGAACATATCTACATAGCAGATATGTAGAAAAGGATTCCTGGGTTGTTTCTTGCTGTTTAAAATTAGACTCGGGGGGCTTCCCTAGTGGCACAGTGGTTGAGAATCCGCCTGCCAATGCCGGGCACACAGGGTCAAGCCCTGGTCCAGGAAGATCCCACATGCTGCGGAGCAACTAAGCCCGTGCACCACAACTACTGAGCCTGCGCTCTAGAACCTGCGAGCCACAACTACTGAAGCCAGCGCGCCACAACTACTGAAGCCAGCACGCCACAACTACTGAAGCCAGCACGCCACAACTACTGAAGCCAGCGCGCCTAGAGCCTGTGCTCTGCAACAAGAGAAGCCACTGCAATGAGAAGCCCGTGCACCACAACGAAGAGTAGCCCCTGCTCGCCGCAACTAGAGAAAAGCCGGCGCGCAGCAACGAAGATCCAACGCAGCCAAAAATAAAATAAATATGGGCTTCCCTGGTGGCGCAGTGGTTGAGAGTCCGCCTGCCGATGCAGGGGACGTGGGTTCGTGCCCCGGTCCGGGAAGATCCCACATGCCGCGGAGCGGCTGGGCCCGTGAGCCGTGGCCGCTGAGCCTGCGCATCCGGAGCCTGTGCTCCGCAATGGGAGAGGCCGCAACAGTGAGAGGCCCGCGTACCACAAAAAAAAATATATATATATATATAAATAAATAAATAAAAATAAAATAAATTTAAAAAAATTAGACTCAGGTAAATATTCAGTCAACTCAAACTCAGCGTTGGGGCACTCTTCCCCTCTCTGTTCCTCCTCGCCTCCCAGGATGGGTCTAGAAGGCACCTTTAGTTGTCCCGTCAGCCAGGAGAGGTGCCCATAATCTGTTGCCCTCTGCTGCCTCCTGCTGACCCCGGTTGAGAAGTAGCTTTTCTCATCTCATTTTTGGGCACAGACTTCGGTCTTCATCCACCACTGATGTCAGTGATGGTCTGTGAGAAACTTTGAGGACAGCTGCTCCCAGCAAACCTGGCAAGCATCCTCTGCTGACCAGCTTTCCCTGCTGGCCTCGCACTGGTACTTGTGAGGCTCAGCTCTTCCTGCCGCAGATCTGGGCTGTCCACAGTGCAGCCCCTTCTGTGGTACTCCGTACAGGAGTGCCCATGCGTGGCAAACCCTGGACAGTCACGGTGACTTAATTCTCAGCTGTTGATTCTTCTGCATCATTCGTGGTGTCTTTCAGGAACTTATCTGTGCCACAAGAGGGACAAGGTGGATGCTTTCTGGAGCCCATCCCTTCCCTCCATCCTACCAAAGCAAGGCTGGGAGGATGCCGACAGGAAGAAGCAGACCTCAGGCTAGGCAGTCTCAAATTCCCTCTCAAGCTGTCTCAGCTTCTAATGGTTTTCCCAACATCTTATCCCAAAGACATGGTGGACTAGGTCTCCTCTTACAGACCAGGAAGCATCCCCACCATGGTCTCAACCTCTGAATGTCTCTGTCTCTTCTCTCATCCCCTTTTTTTTTTTTTTTTGCGATACGCGGGCCTCTCACTGCTGTGGCCTCTCCCATTTGCGGAGCACAGGCTCCGGACGCACAGGCTCAGCGGCCATGGCTCACAGGCCCAGCCGCTCCGCGGCACGTGGGATCTTCCCAGACCAGGGCACGAACCCGCGTCCCCCGCATCGGCAGGCGGACCCTCAACCACTGCGCCACCAGGGAAGCCCTCATCCCCTTTCTTGATTCCATCTTTCTCCTTCCCTTCCTGTCTCACAGGAACCACCTTTATACCGTAGAGCCGGTCTCTCTATACTCTGACTCTTAACAAAATGCTCAGACCTCCAAACTTTGCTTGAATATGTAAAGGAATGCTCTTGGAATTAAAACAACCCTTTCCTCATTCAACAAAACATGGCTCTCAAGGTTACTTATTACCTAGGTGAGGTCTGAAAGCTAAGCTGTGCTCAAGACAGTACCCACCACTGTGTGATGGAAGATGTGGAACTGACACAAAGAGTGGAGAACCAGAGAGTAACATGATTTGTAGGCAAAATGATACATCTGTTTAATATTAACAAATACCCCATTGCATCATTATTGGGTGTAAAGGATTTCATATGCACTGTCTCCTGAAATCATTTCAACAACGCTGTGAGGTAGATACTGTCATTACTCCCTCTTTGTAGTTGAAAAAACAGTCTTAGTTTAAGGATTGTCAAGATCATAAGGGCCAGAAAATGACGGAGCTGAGCTTCAAATCCAGCAAGATGATCATAATCGGTCTGTCAGTCTCAAAATCCTGTTCAGAAGAACTGTATAGTGGTTGCAGCTGTTACACTTGACTCTTAGTTTCTTTGGATTTCCAGCAGAGAAGGGAAAGATGCAGGCAGAGGCATTCCTCCTTTCTCCTATAGCTCAGAGATTCTGCTGTCTGTACTGCCTTCATTTGGGGATCTCCAGCCTCTAAGGAAATGAAATATAGCCCTTAACTAAAGGTTGGGACATCCCTGATATGGATTCTGTAAAGGGATAGGTTGGATCATTCTTCAAAAAATAAAAAACCAACAACTTAAAAAAAAACTTGAAATAACAAGCTTTACTAGTTTAAAATCGCTCAAGGTCAGACAGCAGGTGAATGGCAGCTCCAGGCCTGACGTCACTTTGATGCCAAAGCCCCCCTCTTTCTATTGAACCAGGTTAATCCTGCTGACCTGACTCCAAGCACCTTTCCATGTCTACCTCTCACTGGTCATACCCTTGCTCCAGGATCCCTGTACTATGTTTAACATCTATCCGAACCATGCTTATCTCTATCTCCAAGACTCATGCTCTCCCATCAAGAGGCCAATGGAATAGTTCCAAAATTCTGAGAGAAAGTCAATCTGTGCTTCAGTTTCTGATTTGTTAGTAATTCAAGAATGAGGGCAAATAACATTTTAGGCAGAGACAAAGACTTTACCACCTATCCCACTAAAAGACTATTAAAACACGTACTTCAAGAAGAAAATTAAATGCAGATGGAAGGAATAAAAGCCAAGGAAGAGTGGTGAGCAAAGAAATCAGTCGATACATGGTTAAATCTAAACAAGCATCAACAGAACAAAACTTGTGTGTAAGTGTGAAAATGACGTGGGACAAAAATATGGTCAACAGTTGAGAGGAAGAGTGATTGGACTAGAAAGCATTCTATAGTGTCGTTCTGGAAGAGGAGAGAGGCTGATCGATTTCAGACGATTCATGTTAAAATGGAAGGAAGGAAGAGAGGAAGTGTTAACAGCTTCATAACCAACAGAAAGGGAGGAAAGGCAGGGACAACAGAACCATTAACCATTAGGAGGCAAGAAAGGAAGGGGAAGGCAACATAGAAAAAAACAGGGTAGGACTTCCCTGGCGGTCCAGTGGTTAAGACTCCACGCTTCCACTGCAGGGGGAATGTGTTCGATCCCTTGTCGGGGAACTAAGATCCTGCAAGCTGCGAGGCACGGCCAAAAAAAAACAAACAAAAAACAGGGTGGACAGAATGAACAAAATAAGAAGATAAAAGCCAATTTAGGGCTTCCCTGGTGGCGCAGTGGTTGACGGTCCACCTGCCGATACAGGGGATACGGGTTCGTGCCCTGGTCCGGGAAGATCCCACATGCCGCGGAGCAGCTGGGCCCGTAGGTCCGGGAAGATCCCACATGCTGCGGAGAGGCTGGGCCCGTGAACCATGGCCGCTGATCCTGCGCGTCCGGAGCCTGTGCTCCGCAATGGGAGAGGCCACAACAGTGAGAGGAAAAAAAAAAAAAAAAAAAAAAAGACAAATTTAAGTAAATCCATAACCACGATACTTGTACATAGTCTAAACTTACCAATGCTGTCAATGAAAACAAAGAACACATCCCAAATAGGGTAAAACTCACTGGAATTTGAGTCAGGAGATATCTGTTCTATTACTGTCACAAAGTTGTGACTTTGAGTATATAGCCTAAGCACTCTGGACTTAAGTTTCCTATAACGAAACACAACAGTAACAATAAAAATTTATTAAATGAACGAATTAGTAACAAATGGAAAAAGTGCTTCACAATCTGACAAACCGTCACAAAGAGCAAGGTTATTATCTAAAGTACAAATATATAAAACAACACAAGTATTGAGAGAAAATCAGCTTTCGGCCAAGAGAGCACTTATTGGCAAGACTCGCTGATGAAGTCTCCCCGGGGATTAGGTCCATCCAGGCTGAGTCCCAGAGCAGGTCCCGGAGATAACAGCTGTCACCTGCCAGGACCACTCTCCACCCCTCAGGAAGCACGGATCTTCATTTCTGTAGACAATAAAGCCCCAACATAATGGGTACTTACAAAGCTGAAAAAGTCACTCATGCGTTAGTTGTGGGACTGGCTTAGCAGAACTTTATAGTTCGTTGCAACCTGTGAAGTCTGATTTTTTGGTTCTCAACTCCATGCCTGTGTCAACCTTTCAGGAAAAGAGGACACTCTGTGCAGGAAAACTAGTTTTCTTTATTTACAGCATCTAGCGGAGTGCTCTGTAGACGGTCGGCATCTGTTATAATATTTCCTGATCAATCAATTTCCTTCCAATTTTATTGAGTTATAATTGATATACAGTACTGTCTAAGTTTAAGGTGTACACCATGATTTGACTTACATACTCATGAAATGATTATCACAACAAGTTTAGTGAACATCCATCATCCCATATAGATACAAAAATAAAGAAATAGAAAAAATATTTGTGTGTGTGTGATGACAGCTCTTAGGCTTTACTCTCTTAACTTTCATATGTAACATACAGCCATGTTATCTGTATTTATCATGTTGTACACTACATCCCTAGGACTTATTTATCTTATAACTGGAAGGTTAGGGTATCCTTTGACCACCTTAATCCAATTCCCCCTCCCTCCATTCCCCCATCCCCTAGTGACCACAAATCTGATCCCTTTTTCTATGAGTTTGTATGTATATTTGTTTTTGAAGTATGATTGACCTACAATACTATGTTAGTTCCTGTTACACAATATAGTGATTTTTTTCTGTACCTGTCAAAATGGTCACCACCGTAAGTCTGCTTACAATATGTCACCATACAAAGATATTACTTAGTTATTGACGATATTCCCCACACTGTACATGTCATACCCTGGACTCACATATTTTGCAACTGTAAGTTTGTCCCTCTTAATCTCCTCCATCTATTTCTTTCTTCCCCCCCCGCCTCCCTCCCTTCCGGCAACCACCTGTTTGTTCTCTGTTGTATAAAACTCTGTTTCTGTTTTGTTATATTCATTTGTTTTATGTTTTAGATTACACTTGAAATTGAAATCATACAATATTTGTCTTTCTCTGTCACTGCTTAATCAACTTCAAAGAGAAAGATATATTTCTCAATAATTAAGCCTGGAGTGAGATATTCAGTGTAAATTTACTTTCCTAAGAAAAAAAGGGACTTCCCTGGCAGGCCAGTGGTTAAGACCCTGCGCTCCCAATGCAGGGGGCACGGGTTTGAACCCTGGTCGGGGAACTAGATCCCACAAGCCGCGAGGTGCAGCCAAAAAAAAAAAAAGAAAGAAAGAAAAAGGAATTATTGGAAGCTGCTTAGGCTACATTCACTTCTCTGCTCCTGTTCAGCCTGCCCACTCCCTAATTTTTCAGGCTCTTTGCCCTGCTACTTACTATGGAGAAGTATATTCCGATGTCATAATAATACATGACTTTTTGTTGAGTCAAGTCAATAAGCATAGCTGACTTTTATAAAATATCAGCTACCATCCCAGGGGTTGAGTCTTTCCAATCATTACTTGCGAATGATTTTCATCACTCCCTAGGACGTAATCCTTTAAAAGCCCCAATTTAGCTCAGTACTCCTAACCTCATTTTAGAATAAAATAGGCCAATGGTATTGCCAGCCTGACATGTCCTACCTAGCCATATTCACTTTTTTTTTTTTTTTTTTTTGCGGTACGCGGGCCTCTCACTGTTGTGGCCTCTCCCGTTGCGGAGCACAGGCTCTGGACGCACAGGCTCAGCGGCCATGGCTCACGGGCCCAGCCACCCCGCGGCACGTGGGATCTTCCTGGACCGGGGCACGAACCCGCGTCCCCCGCATTGGCAGGCGTACTCTCAACCACTGCGCCACCAGGGAAGCCCCATATTCACTTTTAAAAAAGGTGAACTGGCCTCTCTAAATAAATTAAGAGGGTGTTTAACAATAATGTAAGCAAATCAACGCAAGCGATTTTTAAGGACCTTACTTTGTAATTTACGCATGTTGGGAATATATATTAATTGCTTAGGCCTTTCCTCTGGAAGTATTCCCAAGCCTTGAAAAACTGGGATGCTTAGATCTGCTGATGATTCTTCCTAAGAACCAAGCAGCATTTAGGTCTCTGGGAAATAGTTTTGCATTTGACACAGGATGGAGATGATAAGTTGTTGGATGTTCCTGTTTAATGGGTTAGACTGAGAGTTTCTTCTTGGAATGTGGACAGGACACTGAAGGATGAGAAAAGTGGGGTAAGAGATAAGAGGAGATGAGACTCTGGAACATCCTCTCGCCCTCCAGGTTATCTTCCCTTTGAAAGATGGATACGGAACTCCACACTAGATTTTGGTTTTGTGCAAGGAACATTTAACTGGATGTTGCCACTCCAGGGATAAGAAAGAAAGGGAAAGAAGGCAGAAGATGTGGGAAAGAAAAGGGGAGTCATTCTCAGAAGCAGGCCAGAGGACAAGTGCATTCCTAGATTCAACCCTAGAGATTCTATAGATCTGGTTGGGGCCCTGACAATCCATGTTTTAAATGCTTCCCAACTGCTGCTGATGCCAGATTTGGGGACTACTGTGGAAAAGCAAAGTTTGTGCCTAAAACTAACCAGGATCTAATTCTTTTAGCTTTGACATTGGGGGAAAAAAAAGGGAGGGATGGGGCCTGAGGATGTTTAAAGTCAGTTGGTTAGGATACTTTCCTTTATTCTCGCTTTATTCTCTCTCTCCCTATCAAGAAAACTGTTTCGTATTCATTGCCTGGCAGGGGGTGAGGGTGGGGAGAATAAGCCAGGGTGAAAAGGAATAACCTTCCAAAAACCTAAGATCCTTAGGGGAATTGGATACGCAGGAAGAATATTTGAGAGCTGGAGGGTGAGGCCATGCCCAGAAAAAGATTAAAAAAAAAAAAAAAAAAGATTGAGAGAGATTGTCTAGGCAGAGGGTATTTAGAGAGGGGAGGGGAACAGAGAGGACACAGGTGCCTGGAGTCCTCCAGAGGAACTACGTGCCCTTCCCACCTGAGACAGTAGGATTCAATGGCGAAAAGCTTCAGGCTTCACTCCCCAAAGCAGAGGCCTGGAGTGCAAGGAGACCCTGGAGAGGGAAGGGCTACACCGTGCATCTCAGCCCAGGAGGACTGGGAGGAATGCAAAGGCCTGGACTGAAGCGGGCAGAAGGCCAGGAAGGCGAGGTGCCTTGGCAACAATTTGCAGGCACAGGGAACATCAAGAAACACATCCCTCCCCACAGCATGACGTGCACCCTAGGAATGACTCTAGGAAGAGGCGGGGTGCTGAGACCTGACTTGACTTAGTTTATGTTTCTGCTACCTCTAAAAAATGGGGTTTTGGAACAGAAATTCTGTTGAATTAAAGAAATAGGAATTTACATTTCTTGAATACCTGAGTCATGGACACTCATGTCTGCTCATGTCAAGACATGTCTGCTGTACTAGAAGCTAATCAGGTGAATAACGGCAGCATCCCATGATAAACCACGGAACAGCCTGGGTAGGTATGGGGTAGGGATGATGTGCTTGCAGTTGAGTTTCCTACATTTCTGGTCAATAGCCAGGATATCTTCATTCTAAGCTAAAGATCACGTGTAGAGTTGTAAATTACTCCAGCATGCATGCAACTCTCTCTAATTCTAATCCAAGACATTCTGAAATAGTGCCAAGAAGCAGGGTGGCCAGATTTAGCAAAGAACTTGTCCCATGCATTATTTGCACAACTGGGGACATTCTTATACTAAAAAATTATTCGTTGCTTTTCTGAAATGCAAATTTAGCTGGGTGTCTTCTAGGTTGTCTGGCAACCCTACAAAGAGGGGAACTCACAGGTGAGGGGGCCCAATAAGACACCTCCCACTGTCCCCGACCTATTTAGCAGAGCCCTTACTCCACTCCAGAAACCCTGCCAAGGCCCTGACTGAGAAGCAGCTGGACAAACCTCGGTGAGAAGAGGCCGGAATGTCAGTGGGCTGAGCAGCTTCCGTAAACATCTCAGACTCCACTCCCTGCACCCGCCCATTGGCTGTGGGAAGTTCTAGAATGCTGCCTGGCTTAAAGAAAGGAACACAGGTTTTCAAATTAGATGTGAGTTCAGAGCCCATCATGTCAACTACCAAGTGTATGACCTTGAGTGAACTCCTTAACCCTTCTCTTTTAGACAGCTCCCTAAAAGACGTTTTAAGGATGAAAAAGAATGCACATAAAGCACACAGCGAAGTGCATGGCTCACAGTGGATACACCTTAGTGCTATTTTTTTTTAATAAATTTATTTCTGGCTGCACTGGGCCTTCACTGCTGCGTGCGGGCTTTCTCTAATTGCAGCAAGCGGGGCTACTTCTCGTGGTGCGTGGGCTTCTCACTGCGGAGCATGGGCTCTAGGCTCGCAGGCTTCAGTAGTTGTGGCACACGGGCTTAGTTGCTCTGCGGCATGAGGGATCTTTCCAGACCAGGGTTTGAACCGGTGTCACCTGCATTGGCAGGCGAATTCTTAACCACTGCACCACCAGGGAAGTCCCCCCTTAGTGCTATTATCTCATGCAATTAATTACTAAATAAGAGTGTGGGAAACTTTAAATCATATTCCTTGGTCTCTTCCTCTCCTCTGGAAGATCCTACTTGGATATTGCAATTATTTGGGGACACAATTTGTCCCGTTGCAAACTCAGGGCTATGTATCTCCGTCTAGAGTTTACATTTTACAGTATTTTCTTTTACCCTGTTCTTTTATACTAAAGAATTTATTTACATCTAAACAAAGGGCTAGGGAATTCCTTGGCAGTCCAGCAGTTAGGACTCTGTGCTTCCACTGCAGGGGGCCCGGGTTCGATCCCTGGTCGGGGAACTGGGATCCCACAAGCCGTGTGGCCATAAATAAATAAATTAATTAATTAATTAAATGGTTAACTTTTTAAAATAAATAAATAAAGGAATAGCATACTCAACTCATTTCTTAGTTGAGCATCCTGACCACAATTCCACTGAGCCCAGGGTATGGGGACAAAGCTGGTTTAGGTGAAGGTTTTTTCAACTGAAAATTGTTTAAAATAAAGAATGTAAACTTACAGCCATTTATGCAATACATATTTCCAAAAGGAAATTTATCTGCATTAAGTATTTATTCAAAACACTTAAAGTATAACCATTTCTACTTGTCCCTAAACGGCAGGCCCTATGTCGTCATCATGTTTCTATCTGCAGAACATATGGATCAGAATGTAGTAAATATTTGTTGCATAGTATTCCAAAGGTCTGGTTTTAAAGGATATATCCTCCTCCTGTAGTTCCTATTTTGGTATAATCCCTGAGGGAAAGCACTACCTTCATCCGATTACATAAAAGTGATTTTTTTCTATTTACTTCTGACACAGCAAGTAGTACATGGTCTAAGGTAAACTGTGTTTAAAAAGAAAGGGGGGATTAAAGGTGTTTTAATAATAAAAGATGATTTTAACAAACTAAAGTATTTTTGAAATACACAGAAAAATAATTCCATCACATAAAAGTGGTTGAGGGAAATAACAAATTGAAATAACGAGCCTCTGTGAATATGCATTCAGCCATCTAGTAAACATTTATCCAATTTGCACCTGGTACTCTGGATATAAAATGTTAGGAAACCATGATGTGGCAATAACGAGGGTCTTTTCTTTCTAATGTATTATTTATTAGTCCTTCATTATTTACGACATTAGTAAGTGATACTCTGCACGTCTGTAGCACCATTCCTGCAAAGTACCCCTCATCCCTCCTTCGTTTATTTTACAGCATGTGAATCTGGATCAACAAGGAGCCAGTCTAGACTCAGAAGACTGACTTACGAAGGGTCAATTCACCAAAGGTGAGCTCAGGTCAGCTGCGGACCTGGCAGAATTTTTGACTGAGTTTTCAGGAATTGCTCATCGTGACTATTTGTCAGAATTTAAAATTTGCTCTTCCTTTCTCTCCTCAGCCATCCCTTCTTCTCTCTTATGTCACCCCTTAAACATTTCCCCTTTCTTTTTCCATATTGCTGGCATGGGTAGGAAGTTGTCAGTGAAAGTTGCTGAAAAAAATCTAAACAAATGATCTTACTTGTCTTGTTTCGACTTGATGTAGAACTGGCCGCTGTACTTTTATTTTCCTTAATTTGAATTTAGGACAGAAAGCTTCTAAGACCTATTGCATTTTTTTTTCTCCATCTCAGTCTTCTAAGACTTTTCAAAAAATCCCATTCTAAAGTTAACGATGGAGCAAATGAAGGGGAAAAGTCAGCTCCTTTTTGTTTGTAAACTCAAAGCAAACCTTGAGAAAAGGAAGAGGCTGTTATCTGAGGAAGTGTAGCTGCAAAGGGTAGGCCCAGATGATGAGCTAAAGAGAGGCATAGTCACAAGGGCCAGCAGTGAAGAGAGAAAAATGGCTTTTCCTTCTTAACTGTCTACTCCTAGTGGCCTTTTGCAGGTCTGTGTCCTTACCACCTGTTTGCAGAGTAACTGCCGTTCTGCATGGCACCATCTAATCTGGGAGAGACAAGGGATTTATACTCCAATGTGAGCGGGCACGAAGCTAAGATCATTCACTGATCTCTGCACCTCAGCTGAAAGACATGGGCCTAAAAGCAGGTGCTTCTTATAGTAAGTGCTTAGGAGTTACTGCTGCCTCACAGAAGGGGCAAGATTTTATGACCACACAAGTGAAAAAGAGCTGGTTTAACTATTACTAATTTAAAGCATCTAAGTTGTGGCTTGGATTTAATCGTGGCTGGCAGAAGCTCTGCGTTGCTTGGTTAGGGCCTCTGCGGAGACTTTTGGCGTGCTTTGATGTTTTAATTCTGAATCTAAACCTTTGTGGGCAGAGGGAGCTTTCTCTCACCGGAGGTGGTCTGTTTAACAGGCTTTGCTCCATGTCTGCAGAGTTGCCTTTGTTTGGCAACACTGCCTATTTAATATTACATGTAGAATAGTATAACTTCACTCATATTTGCTTTGGAGAATATCTGTAGAGTTCTTTTTGTTTTTTGGTTTTGAAGAACCATGTTTGTGGTGACTCGTGATATGCTGTTGTCCTTATAATGGACCCAAACAAGGTGAGATAGTTTGAAGACAGGCCGTGGGTTATAGGTACTGGGTTTAAAATCATCTTGTTAACCGTTATGTTTGGTTAGTTGCTCTGTTAAATCAGCTCTGCTACCTGCGATAATAGACACTAAAAAAGTACTAAATCCAGAATTTCATTTCAGGTAATAGTCTAGCTTCCTTTGGAAGAGGAAGCTAATGAAAATTAAAAATGTTTAATTTCATTTCTGCTCACATTGTGGTAAAGGTGAAATGTACCAAATGTTAAATAGGAGGGGAAAAAAATCTACATGCACTATAAGCTGCAGGTTCATCAACTCTTACTTAAATTGTTGATTGGAGACTAATAAAGAACAGGGATTCCTAAGCCTGCTCTTTACAGAAACTTTGGTTAACTTCAATACCTTGATGTCTTGATGTGTAAGTGTTCATATGAACAAATGTGTTTATATTTGGCCTATAGGAGGGGAGGTATGTGTGAGCCTTTTAAAAACGATTTTTGATTTCTTGTGTTTCACAACTTTTTAGGCCTTCCCTATTGTAAGAGTTAAGAGCTATAGGTGTGCTGTGGAAAGAATACTTTTGATGACCAATGTCAGGGAAGGAATTTTTACTCTAAAGATCCATTACTATTTAATTTTTTTCCAGAAGTAATTTTTGGAGAAAATACTGTATCTGAATTTTGTCTTGACTTCATAGCACCTACGTAGGAGGTCAGGCTATTAGTAGGTAATCTATTTAATTGCTTTTTTTTTTTTTTTTTTTCTTTGCGGTACGCAGGCCTCTCACCGTTGTGGCCTCTCCCGCTGCGGAGCACAGGCTCCAGATGCGCAGGCTCAGCGGCCATGGCTCACGGGCCCAGCCGCTCCGCGGCATGTGGGATCTTCCCGGACCAGGGCACGAACCCGTGTCCCCTGCATCGACAGGCGGACTCTCAACCACTGTGCCACCAGGGAAGCCCTAATTGCTTTTATAATTTGTTAAGTAGAAAGCTGCCGTCATTCGTGTCCTGACAGTTTAGGAAAGTGAAAAAATCTACAGATTTTACTCCAAGTTGCCTGACTTCTTATCCAACATTTTAGATATTAGTTGCTAACCCGGTACCAAGAGTATTCCCCCTTAAGAGTTCCTACCTTAACATTGGTTTTGTGAGTGGAAAAGAGAAAAGCCACAGCAATTCTAGTCTGATATTTCTTTTCAGAATTTCTCTCTGCTCACAGCTTCTGGGATTGTGAGATGGTTTATTCTCCATCCATGTCTTTTGTTTCTTGTGAATTAATTCTAAAAGAAAATTTGTACAAATAAAGAAGGATAGTTGAGAATTAGCAAAGTGCTCTTTAAAGTGCTCAAGTGTATTTCATAACTGATGTTTAGTTTCAGACTGTTAACATTTCAGATGTGCTTTATGAATTCTACAGCATGGTTAATTCTTAAAACAGTGCTTCTCAGATGTCCTGTGCATAGGAATCACCTGGCGATCTTGTTGAAATGCAGATTCTGATAAGTAGGCCTGGGATGATCTTTATTCTAACAAGCTCCCAAGGACTGGTGCTGCTAGCGCCTGAGTAGCGAGGGGCCAAAAGACACCCTTTAAGCTAAGTAGGTTGTACCTTTCTGGTGGTGGTGGGGTGACGTGTACAGTAGGGTTGTTAACATGCTAATTAGTAGAATGCTCTTGAAAAGAAGTCTTAATAAGTTAGGGTCTAATAAATTCCAGCATTCTCTACAAATGCTTTTAAAAAATGAAAATGCTTGGTCTCACTGTGAGCAAATTGAATTTTGCAAACGTTATAGTTTTACATAGATTGCAGCCTTAATGATGAGGCCAGTTTTCTAATGAAACTGAGGAATTATATTAAAAAAAATAAACTAAGCCATTAGGTTTATTGTATGGGATGAATTCAATAGCAGGTGTTTAGAATTTAGAAAGTAGAATTTGGGAGTAATTATTAGTGTTACGTGCTAGGGGTTAATAAGAGCATAATACGGTAAACTTTAAGAGAATTCAGTAAAATGATAAAGTATAATGCACTATGTGGACAGAGCTTGTTTTAATGTTTTGTACACTGACATATATACTAAATGCTGAGATTAGAAATCAACACATAGTAGGTTCAGCACATAGTAGGTGTTAATGTTTAGATTATGTTTGTAAATTGTTTATAAATATCTATATTCTCCTTTAGCCTTGATCTCAATTGTTTATGTTTATCCTAGTTTACATTTTGCCTATAGGCTAATATATGTTTAATCTTTGTTGATTCATTAACTGTCTTAAATATTAGGATGGGACTGGTCTTCCTGAATTTGGTTATTATTTCATTCAGTAAAACTGAATTTCCATTTAGGATTGATGAATTTAAAATGTGCCTTCAATTATAATGGAAGGTACATAAACACATATATGCCAAAAGCTACTATATATTGACATACGCAGTCAGGAAGAAGAAAAATGTTATATGGCATGTTGGAATTAAGTGATATATATAGTTAATCAAAATTTGATTATATTAGTTAATTCATTTAGTCTTAAGTATTACTTTATTCCCAAAAGTCAGAGAACACAGTAAGTTAATGAGAGTATAATGATGTACATCTTTAAATATCTTCTCAATGCTGTGGCCTCTCTGTCCCTAAAATACAGACAAAAACCCCAATACTTTTCTAGAATCCCAACCCCACTTTGAGTTTTTCCAGCTGAGATTGAAGTTCATTATATCATTATAATACATTTTTTTTTTAAAAAAACACTAGTTTAACCTTTTTTTTCTATCTAATGAAATGCTTGGTAATAATTATCACATAGAAATGTCTGTTGGAAGATCAAGGAGATCTGTCTAAAACTACTCTCAATAAAATAATTTACTTCAATACACATCATAGCAGATACCTCATTTTGTGTAGGTAGGGTAAATACATACCTTTCTAACTTCTTGTAATTGTCATCTCTAAATACTCCTTTGGCCAGAATTGTCTTACCTTTTGAAGAAGATATAAAGGCTGTTTTTCAATCCAGGTTGGGTGTAGACCAAATTGTATTTCACTTGTAATTGGTGGATATTCCTTATCTCTAAAGAAAGGTCAGAAGCCTCTCTATTTGCTAATTTATAATTGTCAGATGAATACCATATTATATGGGGGAAAAATAAAGATGTTTCTTTGTGAGGAGGGACTTTAGTAGTAACAGTCTTTTCATAAATTAAGATCTTTTCCAATATACCATCTGTTCTAGCTGAAAAAAACTGGATCTACATTTAAGTGAAGTTGGTCTAATTTTTTTTTCAACTTATTGAGATGGAATTTCTGTCCTTCTGTGTTTTGTGTCCATTTCTGCCACTTGATCTGAATATGAATAGCTGTCTTTTTTCCCCTTATCCTTCATAGAGACAAATACATTGAATTCTATTGATTTTGCTAACATGGCTTCTCTCTGTGATTTGGAGGTCTGATGTACAATATCCTTTCCACCCAAATGCACCTGTTGATGTACTCTTCACTCCCATCCTTCAACATATCCTCATATCCCCATGCCATGATGGGAGTCCTGGAATTTCCAGGTGATCCTAAGCCAGCTATTTGAGTCTAGTCTTTCCAATGGCTATCATATCATACAGCTGGCAAACGTCTATGCTCACTATGCAGTAAGACAGTACTAGGATCTCAACATTTTAGTCAACATGAAGGCTATCACAGAGAGAGATTTCTAAAGTGTGGAGTTCTCCACTGAACTGGAAAAAAAAAATCTTTTTTAAAAAAATGTTTAAGTGGTAGTTAGGTTCCTAAATTGGCTACAAAAATGGCAGAGTGATGGCAAAGGTAAGAGGATAATAATTCCTGCATAGTATTTTCATAGAGATCTGTTTACAATGCTAATGAATGCTGTATCATGAATACATAAATGAATTTGAGAAATATGAATTTGTTATGCAGTATAGAAAATGAATGTATGCAAGCTAGGAAAGGTTATATAAAGTAGTTCAGCTGTATTCATCATTGTATTATTTATTACAATAAAATGGAAACAGTTGGCATTGGTAGTAATTGGATGTTGGGCAAATGAGCTAAAGTATATGTAGAGCTACTGCTATGTGTCAACACTGTTCTATGTGCTCAGATTATAGCAGTGAGGAGAAAAATCTTGGCGTTTAAAACCTATTAGGGGAGAAATTAGTTCCTATTAAAATACCCCCAGTGAAACAACCCAAAACACAAGATCACTTCTCAGAGTTATTTCAACTTTGTCTAGACCTAAAGACTGATGGGAATAGAAATAATGAATAAAGGATGAATAAAGAAGATAACCATTTTATAATACAAAATCTGCAAGTGATAGCTTCCAATTCTGTGAACTACAGAATATCATAGGTTTTGTAGGGATTAAATTTTATCATTTATAGAAATTGCTTACTTACACGTACTAAATAATACATATTATTCCCTTCCCCCAAAATAACTCCTAATATGGCTGGAAGGATTTCAAGAATACCTATTATTATTCCATGTCATTTGATATTTTTCCCAACTTATATATAGTATCTCTTAGAGAAATATTCAGTAATTATTTGTATGTTTGAAGGTGGGCAGATTAAGTTTTATAATCAGAATAACTTATTATAACCCATTCAACTACTAGTAATTCCTAACTGAACAATGAGTTCTGTACCAAAAGTGTGTGAAGAATTCTAGATTTGGTGATTTGTAACTCCAAACTGAATTTCAGCACAGACACCATATTATTTTAGAATCTCAAACTATGTACAAGAAGTTATTTCATCCCATACCGAGGCTGATACTATTTCAGGGTAAAATTAGTCAGTGGAAAGTTTAGGATGCAGATTTCTTCTTGCTTCTTATTCCTTCTCTGCTGTCAAGATTGGTAAAGTTTCCACTAACTCAGTTACCTGAATGTGGGACTAAAGTATTATTGTTCCCTCACATTTATTTTACTTCAAAGAAATAATCATAAAATGAGTTAAACAACTGAGATCAAGGCTAAAGGAGGATATGGATTTTTCCTTATCTCCCTGAATCCTACTAATCTTCTATTCTGAAGTTTTATCTGAGTGTGGCCCAGCTCTTTCGCATGTCCTTTCCTTTCAGAGCTCGGATATGAATGCTGTCTCATACACCAAATAACAGCCCCCAAGAAAGGAATGATTTTTGAGCCACAGTTTATTCTCCTGTGCTGGAAATTTTGAGTTTGGTAGGGTGAAAAGGGCAAATGGTATGTGGCTACAGTTCAGTCTCCTATATATGAAGTGCAATTAGAGATTCAGGTACAGATCTTTCCTGGGAGTTGGCTTATTGGGAATTACCTTACCCTGCTTGTCACATACCAAGCTAAGAATCATGAAAGACAACTGTATTGAAGAGGGATGAAGTGCTTCAGGGGGAAGAGCTTGTACACCTGGAGAGTCTAGTGGGGAGTTAGTGGTGGAAGGGGTCATGAAGCTAGGACACTGAAGCACAAAAGGAGGTAATTAATTTTGTCTATCCTATTTGGGAACGTTTTATAGTCTTGGTGGTTATGGTCAGAGGTGCCATTTGTTCTGTAAACCTATGCCTTATACGGCATGATTCCTTAGGTGCTGGAAGGTACTACAAATTCCAAGGTACTGTAAGTTCGGCTTCACCTTTTTTTTTTTTTTTTTTTTGTCACCGGGGCTCTC
>NW_006788168.1:687881-718787 GCF_000442215.2 Lipotes vexillifer
TTTTTTTTTTTTTTTTTTCGGTACGCGGGCCTCTCACTGTTGCGGCCTCTCCCGTTGCGGAGCACAGGCTCCGGATGCGCAGGCTCAGCGGACATGGCTCACGGGCCCAGCAGCTCCGTGGCATGTGGGATCTTCCCGGACCGTGGCACGAACCCGTGTCCCCTGCATCGGCAGGCGGACTCTCAACCACTGCGCCACCCCGGAAGCCCTGGCTTCACCTTTTGACTTATATGATTTATATAGTGATTGGAATATTGGAGTGAAGTTTGGTGGTAGAGATGGTATAAAAGTCTTGAAGTTAGTTATTTGTATCTGATAACTGGATGATATTAGATGCTTTGTATCTAAGCATTTATTATGAACTATACAGAGATACATAAATCCTTTCATCAGAACCACCAACCTGTTGAGCTTAATATTCATTCTATTTGCAGATGAGGAAACTGAAGCTTAGAAAGAGGATCAGTAACTTCCCCAAGGCTACACAGCTAGTAAGTGATAGATTTTAAATTAAGTCTGTTTGACTCCGAAGTTATTTATAAGCTTTAAAACCAATTGTCTCAAATGGAACATCAAGCCTATGTTTCTTCACAGTAGATTTTCTCCCTAATCATTTGGTTACTTGTTTGAACTCTTATAGAAAAGCTGGGTTATAGTCCTGGCTTTGACTGCGCAGCTTAGTGTCCTCCAGTATGCCACCTGAATTCTCTGGACCCCTGTCTTGTACGTTGAATGAGGGCTGGACCACGTGATCACCAAGCTCTTTCTAACAGTCAGCTCTTACAATCTCTCTACTTTGTGGATGCAGTCTCTGAGTCTAGCTCGCTTATTCACTTTCCTAAATATAATGCCTTCTATTTGGGGCAAATATATGTATATTTTTATTACTGGTAATATACCACTCACCTCTAATGTGAGCTGACTGCTGTAGGTAATCATTTATTGCATTTCCTGTATAGCAGGAAATATACTAAGTGCTCCATTTGGATGATCACAACAGCTCTATGAGGTGGATTTTAAAGTTCCCGTTTTATAAGGGGGAGGAAGGTTTTGACTTATCCAAGGTCAAACTAGAGAGTGGTGGAGTGAGAATTCCAGCACTTGTGTGTTTTGACAACAAAGCCCTTATATGTTAATGGAACATTAACGAAACTATGTATTTTCTATTTCTGCTTTAGGCTTAAAGATCATGGACATTGTCTTTCCAACCAGTTTTTTTCTTTTTATAAGGTATTGTTAGCTTCTGTCTGTGATTTTACGATCTGCTCACTTTCTGCCCGCTTTACCAACCACGGGGAGAAGGAGACTGGGAAGGAGGTTACTCTTTTTGTGCTAAACGCCTCTTTCGAAGTCTACGTTTGCAGCGAAGAGCAATAAAGCGAACGGAACCCCTGGCTTTGTGCCTCTGCGGCGAACCGCCCATCTTCCGCGTCCTGAGAATTCGCCTTCTTCTGCTGAACTACGTTTCCCAGCGGCTCGCGCAGCCGAGAGCGCGGGCTCGACCCGCCCTTCCTTCCTCCTTGCCTATCACCCGGTCGCAGCGTGATTATGCAAACTCGTCGGGCGCTAACGAGTGACGACCTTCTGGCTCACGACTGCAGCGGCGGCCTTAGCAGCGGCAATAGACGCAACAGCGGCGACTGCAGGGAAGACGACGACGGCTGGGCGGGCGCTGTGCGCAAAGGGGAGGGGTAGGCGGGCGGCGCCGGCGGCTTCAACTGCGGCAGCTACGGCTAGGGCGACGGAAGAAGAACCTCCAGCAGCCGGCGGTTGAGTTAGGCCTAAGCAGCGCCCGGAGCCGCCCGCACTGCCCTCTGCGGGGGAATCTCCACAGAGACGGGTGACATACACAGAGGCGGGGGTCCGCGAGAGGCTGCCGGACTGGAGCCAGCTCCTCGGCCTCTGTCGCCGCCACCCCCTTCCCTGCCGCCAGCGCGCGTTCTCTCTCCGCTCCTGCTCGCAGCCCCGCGATTCCTGGTGTGCCTGTGCCCCGCTGTGTGGGCAGCGCGTGCGTACTTTTGGGCTGGGGCCGGGCGGGGGGGGCTCTAAGGCCGTCTCTGCCTCTCCCGCCCCGGAGAGGGAAGCCGCGGAGGCTCACGCCATGGCCTCGGGAGCTGGAGGCATAGGAGGGGGCGGTGGCGGCAAGATCCGGACTCGGCGTTGCCACCAGGGGCCAATTAAACCTTACCAGCAGGGGCGACAACAGCACCAGGTATGGGACCCCGGCGCCGTGGGGGCCTAGCGGGTCGGGAACTGGGCGGGAGTGGACGGGCGGCGAGGGGCCCCGGCGCCCCACGTGGAGCGGACGGGAGGGCCTGAGCGGAGGCCCGAGCGAGGCGGCGGGAGCTCTGGCCGCTGGGGCGGCGACGGGAAGTGGGCTGAGACGGGCCAATCCTGCGGCGCACACGTGTGGTTCGGCCGCCTCTCCCCAGCCCTCTCCGCCTGGGGCTTTCCCCCGACCAGCGCAGGGCGGGAACAGAAATCCTAGGCCACGCTGGGCCTAGAATTCTTCAGTTTTTTGGCGGGGATTGGGGGTTTGAGGGTATTACTCACGTTCTCTCGAGGGAGAAGGAAAAAGATGTGGCTGGAGGCCCCTACGCCTGCTGTTCGTTAGTCTCCCGCGTCTTAGCGTGTGTGGGGAGGGGGCTGCCCGGAGGAATCTGCCTCCGGGGCACCCGGGGGTTGTCGGGGGCGCTGTTAGCGCGGAAAGTGGAATAACTTACAACGCGATTAATTAATTCTCCATCTCCCGGTGTCCCTCCCCGATCTGAGAGCACTGGCTTCGATTTTGTTTTGTTTGTTTGTTTGTTTGTTTGTTTCTTAACCGGCTTATAGTTGCACTGGGGCGTTTTGAAAGTCCCTCTCCACACTTACGTCTCTTTTCCGTCGCGAGACTCTTTCCTCCCCACTTTTGTCCAATTCCCCTCCCCCGCCACCCCACCCCCCTGCCTTTTATTTTGGAAGCTGGAATTGGCCATTCTGCACAGCTGACCAGGACTCCAGTTCTGATCTCACGCACAAACTATTTTAATGTTACGGGGCGTATTCTAGAAGTTTAGGTACTTTTGACACTCCAGGAATGTTGGTGGTCTTATAAGCTAAGCACCCTGTGCACTCGTGGGTGTTTGAAATTATGAAAAGGAGTTTATCCTAATTGTAACTGAGACATTTGATTCTGAGACAACTCAGTTTTTAAAATTTTACTTGTTATGGGGATTGAGTAGGAATATGTTAAGAATATTCTAATAAACGTCACTTATAACACTTTTCAGGGATACTAAGGTAGAGTAAGTGTGGGTCTTAAACTTATAAAAAACACAAAGGTATAGCAAAAGGGTCTGATAACTTGTCGCTGCTTACTGTTAAGGGTAGACTTCCTAGGTTGCCTTATTCTGGATGATGATGAATGTTGAACACTTTAACATGTTTGGTGCTGGTGTTAAATTGTATCATTAAAAACAGAATTTTTAAAGATTTCAGAGAAATTTATTAATAGTAAAAATTGTGGTTTATAATATTAGGTAGCTCTCTACTTACAGTTACAGGTCTTGGCCTTACTTTTACCTCCCACCGGTTTTCCCCCAGATATATACCAAAAAGAGCTTGGTTTTCAGATTCCTTTGTGAGGAGCAGGGGTACTTGCAGGCAGATTTAAGATTAGAATTCAGGTCACAAGCCTGGCCATTTAACCTAATCTTTTGGTTGAGTGGAAGTTAAACACACATGCTTTCTGTTTTTCCTGAAGAATAAATGTCTTTGAGTGCTTTCTAGTTCTCCTCAAAAGAAAGTTACTACATAAAATAAATTTGTAGATACACATCATTGGATGGTCTGGGCAGAGTTTAGAAAGGAGCTCATATATTCTGAGTGGCAAAAGCCAAAAATCACACCTTATTTTTAAATGTACTTAGATAAAAATCTGATTTGGGGGAGATGATGCCTTAACAACTAACACCTATGATCCAAGTTGTCTTAGAGCTGGTATGATTTCAGACTGTGTAGTTTTGTTTTAAAACCTGATAGTTTATCATTTCCACCTATTTAAAGTACTTTCAGCTTTTTGCCCCACCCATTTAATTGAAAAAGAAAGTACATTTTTAGCTTTTGAATTGGATCAGAGGTGTTTGGGGGTTTCTTAATCAACACTGAAGGTATTAATATTGGCAGATACTACCAAAGAAAAGTATCCAGGAATATACAAAAGAATACTTTAAGGAGTTTTTAAAAACAATCTTAAAATAAGGACTTTCTTTAATCCTTACTGGAACTTTTGTGAACTTGTAGACTATGTGGTTGCTGTCAACTATCCTAGGCGGTCACCTCTCTGTTTTGCAGCAACTGCTGAGTCATCATGAATAGCAAGGAGCTTCATGACATGGCATGTTTTGTACTAATGTATTTTGATTAAATGTCCAGTGGTTTCTGGGCAAAATTAAGTTTTTGGGTTGTGTAGTAGAGGCTTGAAAGAAGAATGAGTGATCTGGCACTGTTAGTTAATGGATGTTTGCCACTGCTTGTCAGGCCAACTGGCTTGTGCAGTCACGCAGTACCTGTGACTTTCGCATGTGTTGAACTGACTTGTAATTTCCTGTTTTGACCTATTCTGCTTTAGCTCTGCTGAGGTATATTTAAAGTTCACATTTTTTTTCTATTAACTTTTGATCTTTAAAATGGCATCTTGCTTCAAGTTGTGGAGACAAAAATCCATTGTCTTATTCAACTAACTGAAGGGTAGTAACTTAAGAATTGTAGAAGCAAAAATGAAGAACAGCACCAAATGATTAAGTTGATCATCTTCACTTGCCTTCTTTCCTACCCCCTAACTCTTAGCCCAGATGCATTTAGGAAATGGTATCATTCTTCTAGTGGGAGTGAACAGGTCAGTAAAGAGAATGTGCTTAGTTCTTGTCACCTGTTCAGTCTCCTTTCCCCTTTCCTTTTTGTGCAGATTGTCAGGCCCAGAAAGTCAGCTCTGGAGAGGTCAAGCTGCTTTTCTTAATAGCCACCACAAAAAACTTGAGCCCATGGGCAAACCAGAACCTTGCCTCTGGAAGAATCTACTGCCACCTCCTGGTGAGAAGGGAACTACTTATTTTTGCCCTTTTTTGGGGGGTGTGCTTCAGAGGTTTTGTCTTCTGGTTTGGAGCTAAGGGAATCCCCTCATTTTATCTTCCTAGATGCAGTTTGTCTTACAAGTCAGTTTCTGCATTTAGCTATTTTTAAAAAAGGGGGGGGAGGAAACCCCTTTATTCAGTAGCTTAAATCAGGAGTCTGCGAACGTTTTCTGTAAAGGACCATACAGTAAATATTTTAGGTTTTGTTGCTGCAGGTTCTTTGTTTTGTTTTTATAACCCTTTAAAAAATGCAAAAATCATTCTTAGCTTGCCGCCTGTATGAAAACAGTCTGAGGGCTGAATTTGGCCCACAGACCGTGGTTTGCCTAATCTTGGTTTATATGATAGTGTAGTTTTTTGTTGTTTTGGTAGCTTCTGTATGATACTTTGTCCCAAATAACTATGTCCTGCTTGGATTCTGATGGCAAAAGAGTGTTCTCAGTTTTGAAAAGGAGGGATATTTAATGGCTGAATACTTAACTCATTCCAGAAGTCGCTGAGTAGTTTTGACTTTTATTTTATCTTTATTTGCTTTATCCTAGAAGTTTAATTAATACTGTAGTAAAAATAGAAATGGAAACAGTTGATAGGAAAAAAATGTGCTGTAATACAGTCAGAGCCTCTGGATTTGAATCCCTGTTCTGCCAGAACTTGGACAAGTTCTCTCTGCTTAATTTACTCATCTGTAAAGTGGAAATTGTTGTGAGGGGTTAAATGAGATAATATAAGGAAAGCTCTTAGAACAGAGCCTGGCATATGGAGTAAGGACTCATTTGAAATTGTTGTGATTAAGTAGAATCTTTTGATTTAAATGTTTTATTGTCTCTGAATTTTGCTGCCTCTTAGTAGAGGTATTTTTCTTTTATGTACCAAAGTTCAATCTTTTATAGGTTTGTACTAGATTTAAAAACTTGTTTTCTGAGTGATGAGGCCAAACCTTTAAACTACCTAAAACTACGTAAAAATACATTATTTTTAACATGTTCCTCATAGAAATGCCAGTCATTTAAGTGTATAGGAAAATAAATCCAAGTGTTAAATTATTTAATGCATAGTAGGTTTTTTTGTTTGTGATGAGAGGCCCTTGTGTGTTATAGTTTATCAATTTACTCACCAGTTTTTCAGATAATGACAAAAAAGCCCAGGTGTTGTCTCCATTTCCTGGAAAGTCCTTTGATGAGGCAATTACCTATTACTTGAAGTAGAATGGTCTGATGTCACTAATTAAAACCATTTCATTAGGCACAGAATATTATTGGAAAGATGTGATGACCTTGTATTTTCAAAAATGTTTTATTTGTAGCTACTTGGCTAATGGTCATGGTTGTTTTATATATATATATATATGTATATATATATATATATACACACACACACACACACACACACACACACATATATTTCTCTTTTAGATATCTGTTTTTGGTGTTTTTAAAGATTTTTACTGGACTATAATTGCTTTACAATGTTGTGTTAGTTTCTGCTGTATAACAGGGTGAATCAGCTATATGTATACATATATCCCCATATCCCCTCCCTCTTGCGCCTCCCTCCCACCCTCCCTATCCCACCCCTCTAGGTGGTCACAAAGCACCGAACTGATTTCCCTGTGCTATGTGGCTGCTTCCCACTAGCTGTCTGTTTTACATTTGGTAGTGTATATATGTCCATGCCACTCTCTCACTTGGTTGCAGCTTCCCCTGCCCCCTCCACATGTCCTCAAGTCCATTCTCTACGTCTGCGTCTTTATTCCTGTCCTGCCCCTAGGTTCATCAGAACCTTTTTTTTTTTAGATTCCTTGTATATATGTTAGAATACGGTATTGGTTTTTCTCTTTCTGACTTACTTCACTCTGTAAGACAGACTCTAGGTCCATCCACCTCACTACAAATAACTCAATTTCATTTCTTTTTATGGCTTAGTAATATTCCACTGTATATATGTGCCTCATCTTCTTTATACATTCATCTGTCGATAGACAATTAGGTTGCTTCCATGTCCTGGCTATTGTAAATAGTGTTGCAGTGAACATTGTGGTACATAACTGTTTTTGAATTATGGTTTTCTCAGGGTATGTGCCCAGTAGTGGGATTGCAGTGTCATATGGTAGCTCTACTTTTAGTTTTTTAAGGAACCTCCATACTGTTCTCCATAGTGGCTGTATCAATTTACATTCCCACCAACAGTGCAAGAGGGTTCCCTTTTCTCCACACCCTCTCTAGCATTTATTGTTTCTAGATTTTTTGATGATGGCCATTCTGACTGGTGTGAGGTGCTACCTCATTGTAGTTTTGATTTGCATTTCTCTAATGATTAGTGATGTTGAGCATCTTTTCATGTGTTTGTTGACAATCTATATCTTATTTGGAAAAATGTCTATTTAGGTCTTCTGCCCATTTTTGACTGGGTTGTTGTTTTTTTGATTCTGAGCTGCATGAACTGCTTGTATATTTTGGAGATTAGTCCTTTGTCAGTTGCTTCATTTGCAAATATTTTCTCCCATTCTGAGGGCTGTCTTCATCTTGTTTATGGTTTCCTTTGCTGTGCAAAAGTTTTTAAGTTTCATTAGGTCCCATTTGTTGATTTTTGTTTTTATTTCCATTTCTCTAGGAGGTGGGTCAAAAAGGGTCTTGTTGTGATTTATGTCATAGAGTGTTCTGCCTATGTTTTCCTTTAACAGTTTTATAGTGTCTGGCCTTACATTTAGGTCTTTGATCCATTTTCAGCTTATTTTTGTGTATGGTGTTAGGAAATGTTCTAATTTCATTCTTTTACATGTAGCTGTCCAGTTTCCCCAGCACCACTTACTGAAGAGGCTGTCTTTTCTCCATTGTGTACTCTTGTCTCCTTTATCAAAGATAAGGTGACCATATGTGCGTGGGTTTACCTCTGGGCTTTCTATCCTGTTCCATCGATCTATATTTCTGTTTTTGTGCCAGTACCATATTGTCTTGATTACTGTAGCTTTGTAGTATAGTCTGAAGTCCGGGAGCCTGATTCCTCCAGCTCCGTTTTTCTTAAGATTGCTTTGGCTCTTTGGGGTCTTTTGTGTTTCCATACAAATTCTGAAATTTTTTGTTCTAGTTCTGTGAAAAATAGCAGTGGTAATTTGATAGGGATTGCATTGAATGTGTAGAGTGCTTTGGGTAGTAGAGTCATTTTCACAATGTTGATTCTTTCAATCCAAGAATATGGTATATATCTCTCCATCTGTTTGTATCATCTTCAGTTTTTTTCATCAGTGTCTTATAGTTTTCTGCATACAGGTCTTTTATCTCCTTAGGTAGGTTTATTCCTAGGTATTTTATTCTTTTTGTTGCAGTGGTAAATTGGAGTGTTTCCTTAATTTCCTTTTCAGATTTTTCAACATTAGTGTATAGGAATGCAAGAGGTTCTGTGCATTAATTTTTTTTAATTAATTTATATTTTTGGCTGTGTTAGGTCTTCGTTGCTGCACGTGGGCTTTTCTCTAGTTGCAGTGAATGGAGGCTACTCTTCATTGTGGTGCGCGGGCTTCTCATTGCGGTGGCTTCTCTTGTTGCAGAGCATGGGCTCTAGAGCACAGGCTCAGTAGTTGTGACGCAGAGGCTTAGTTGGTCTGCAGCATGTGGGATCTTCCCAGACCAGGGCTTGAACCCGTGTCCCCTGCATTGGCAGGCAGGTTCTTAACCACTCTGCCACCAGGGAAGCCCCTGTGCTTTAATTTTGTATCCTGCTATTCTACTGTATTCATTGATTAGCTCTAGTAGTTTTCTGGTAGCATCTTTAGGATTCTCTATGTATAGTGTCATGTTATCTGCAAACAGTGACAGTTTTACTTCTTTTCTGATTTGGATTTCTTTTATTTCTTTTTCGTCTCTGATTGCTGTGGCTAAAACTTCCAAAACTATGTTGAATAATAGTGGTGAGAGTGGGCAACCTTGTCTTGTTCCTGATCTTAGCGGAAATGATTTCAGTGTTTCACCCTTGAGAACAATGTTGGCTGTGGGTTTGTCGTATATGGCCTTTATTATGTTGATGTCGGTTCCCTCTATGCCTACTTTCTGGAGAGTTTTTATCATAAATAGGTGTTGAATTTTGTCAAAAGCTTTTTCTGCATCTATTGAGATGATCGTATGGTTTTTATCCTTCAGTTTGTTAATATGCTGTATCACATTGATTGATTTGCGTATACTGAAGAATCCTTGCATTCCTGGGATAAACCCCACTTGATCATGGTGTATGATCCTTTTAATGTGCTGCTGTATTCTGTTTACTAGTATTTTGTTGATGATATTTGCATCTATGTTCATCAGAGATACTGGCCTGTAGTTTTCTTTCTTTGTAACATTTGTCTGGTTTTGGTATCAGAGTAATGGTGGCCTCATGGAATGAGTTTGGGAGTGTTCCTCCCTCTGCTATATTATGGAAGAGTTTGAGAAGGATAGGTGTTAGCTTTTCTCTAAATGTTTGATAGAATTGGCCTGTGAAGCCATCTGGTCCTGGGCTGTTGTTTGTTGGAAGATTTTTTTTTTTTTTTTGCGGTACGCGGGCCTCTCCCGCTGCGGAGCACAGGCTCTGGACGCGCAGGCTCAGCAGCCATGGCTCACTGGCCCAGCCGCTCCGTGGCATGTGGGATCCTCCCGGACCAGGGCATGAACCTGTGTCCCCTGCATCAGCAGGTGGACTATCAACCGCTGCACCACCAGGGAAGCCCTGTTGGAAGATTTTTAATCGCAGTTCCAATTTCAGTGCTTGTGATTGGTCTGTTTATATTTTCTATTTCTTCCTGGTTCAGTTTCGGAAGGTTGTGCTTTTCTAGGAATTCCAGGTTGTCCATTTTATTGGCATATAGTTGCTTGTAGTAATCTCTCATGATCCTTTGTATTTCTGCCCTGTCAGTTGTTACTTCTCCTTTTTCATTTCTAATTGTATTCATTTGAGTCTTCTCCCTTTTTTTTCTTGATGGGTCTGGCTAATGGTTTATCAATTTTATCTTCTCAAAGAACCAGCTTTTAGTTTTATTCATCTCTGCTATTGTTTCCTTCATTTCTTTTTCATTTATTTCTGATCTGATCTCTGTGATTTCTTTCCTTTTGCTAACTTTGGGGTGTTTTTGTTCTTCTTTCTCTAATTGCTTTAGGTGTAAGTTTAGGTTCTTTATTTGAGATTTTTCTTGTTTCTTGAGGTAGGATTGTATTGCTATAAACTTCCCTCTTAGAACTGTTTTTGTTGCATCCCATAGATTTTGGGTCGTCGTGTTTTCCTTGTCATTTGTTTCTAGGTATTTTTTGATTTCCTCTTTGATCTCTTCAGTGATCTCTTGGTTGTTTAATAACGTATTGTTTAGCCTCCATGTGTTTGTGTTTTTTACAGTTTTTTTCCTTTTATTGATAACTAGTCTCATAGCATTGTGGTCAGAAGAGAAACTTGATATGATTTCAGTTTTCTTAAATTTACCAAGGCTTGCTTTGTGATCCAAGATATGATCTATCCTGGAGAATGTTCCATGAGCACTTGAGAAGAAAGTGTATTCTGTTATTTTTAGATGGAATGTCCTATAAATATCAATTAAGTCCATCTTGGTTAATGTATCATTTAAAGCCTGTGTTTTCTTATTTTCATTTTGGTTGATCTATCCATTGGTGAAAGTGGGGTGTTAATGTCCCCTACTGTTATTGTGTTACTTTCTATTTCCCCTTTTATGGCTGTTAGCATTTGCCTTATATATTGAGGTGCTCCTATGTTGGGTGCATAAATATTTACAATTGTTATACCTTCTTCTTGGATTGATCCCTTGATCATTATGTTGTATCCTTCTTTGTGTCTTGTAATGGTCTTTATTTTAAAATCTGTTTTGTCTGATATGAGAATTGCTATTACAGCTTTCTTCTGATTTCCATTTGCATGGATTATCTTTTTCCATCCCCTCACTTTCAGTCTGTATGTGTCCCTAGGTCTGAAGTGGGTCTCTTGTAGACAGCATATGTATGGGTCTTGTTTTTGTATCCATTCAGCCAGTCTGTGTCTTTTGGTTGGAGCATTTAATCCATTTACATTTAAGGTAGTTATCGATATGTATGTTCCTATTACCTTTTTCTTAATGTTTTGGGTTTGTTTTTTAAGTCTTTTTCTTCTCTTGTGATTCCTGCCTACAGAAGTTCCTTTAGCATTTGTTGTAGAGCTGGTTTGGTGGTGGTGAATTCTCTTAACTTTTGCTTATCTGTAAAGGTTTTAATTTCTCCATCAAATCTGAATGAGATCCTTGCTGGGTAGAGTAATCTTGGATGTAGGTTCTTCCCTTTCATCACTTTAAATATGTCCTGCCACTCCCTTCTGGCTTGCAGAGTTTCTGCTGAAAGATCAGCTGTTAACGTTATTGGGATTCCCTTGTATGTTATTTGTTGCTTTTCCCTTGCTGCTCTTAATATTTTTTCTTTGTATTTAATTTTTGATAGTTTGATTAATATGTGTCTTGGCCTGTTTCTTCTTGGATTTATCCTGTATGGGACTCTGCTTCCTGGACTTGATTGACTATTTCCTTTCCCATGTTAGGGAAGTTTTCAATTATAATCTCTTCAAATATTTTCTCAGACCCTTTCTTTTCTTCTTCTGGGACCCCTATAATTTGAATGTTGGTTCGTTTAGTGTTGTCCCAGAGGTCTCTGAGACTGTCCTCAATTCTTTTCATTCTTTTTTTTTTTTTTTAATTCTACACTGTGGTAGTTATTTCTGCTCTTTTATCTTCCAGGTCACTTATCCGTTCTTGTGCCTCAGTTATTCTGATATTGGTTCCTTCTAGAGAATTTTTAATTTCATTTATTGTGGTGTTCATCACTGTTTGCTCTTTAGTTCTTCTAGACCCTTGTTAAGTGTGTCTTGTATTTTCTCCATTCTGTTTCCAAGATTTTGGATCATCTTTACTGTCATTACTCTGAATTTGGGGGGGGGGTAGGTTGCCTATTTTGTGTTCATTTATTTGGTCTTGTAGGTTTTTACCTTGCTCCTTAGTCTGTAATATATTTTTTAGTCGTTTCTTCTTTTTTTTTTTTTTGGGTGGTGCTGTATTCCTGTCCTACTGGTTGTTTGGCCTGAGACATCTAGCGATTGAGTTTGCAGGCAGTTGGATAGAGCCAGTTCTTGATGCTGAGATGAGGACTTCTGGGAGGCCTCACTCCGATTGATATTCCCTGGTGTCTGAGGTTCTCTGTTAGTCCAGTGGTTTGGACTCAGAGCTCCCACCACAGGAGCTCAGCCCTAACCTCCGGCCTGGGAGCCAAGATCCTGCAAGCTTTGTGGCACAGTAAAAAAAAAAAAAAAAAAAAGGGAAGAAAAAAAGGAGCAGTACAGTATCAAAGAATAAAAAAGAAAATAAAATTAGATAAAAAATATATTAGGAAAAATAAAACTGTGGTTGAAACAACTGCAACAAGGTAAAATAAAACTACAACAGAACAAAGGAAAAAAGCGGGGGGGAACAAGCCAAAAGGAGAGAACAATAACAAGGTGTAAAGAATAAAATAAAATTAGAAAAAAGATTTATTAGGGAAAATAAAAATATAAATGAATCGGAGCAGTGAATCAACAAGGTAAAACAGAACCCCAATCTAAAAGAGGAAAAAAGAAAATAAAAAAGCCTTGGCTATGGGAGTCAAATCTTGGCGGAGTTTAGGCGGGGGTGGAACTGAGTCAGGAGCAGGGTTTAGCGTTGGGCAGGGCCTAGGCAGGGTGACTGTTCAAGCGTGGGGCGGGGCCTCTGCTTAGGACCTGCTTGGAAGGGGTGAGGCAGCACCTCCAAAGGAGGGCCTCCAGAGTGTGGAGTACCTAGGGCCCTGGTTGAGGGTGTGTGGGAGGGGTTTAGGCCCAGCGCATTGAAAGGGGTCTCAGAGGGGATCTCTGAGGGTAGAGGTGGGGCCCTGGGTAGGGGGGCAGGGGTGGGGCTTGGGCTCTGCATGGCGGGAGGGACGCTCCGAGGGCAGAGGATTAGGCCCGGGAGCCCAGCAGGTGTCCTGGTGCCCAAGTGGACAGGGAGAGCACGGGCCCTGTTCCCTTCCGTTCCTCTGTGCCCCTCCCCCACCGTCTCCCCCGTACCCACTGGACCCCTAACCAGGGTGGGTCCTGCTGTAGGAACCCCTCCCTTCCCGTAGCCACACCTCAGGGGTGCCGGTTCCAGAGTTCCGGCCTTTACTTTTGCTCCCCCTTCCCTCCCTCCCACTCCCTCAGGACCCATGCAGCTGGAGGGGCCCTTGGTGGGCAGAGCATCAGGCCCGGGATCTCAGCAGGCTCCCGGGGGCCCAAGTGGGCAGGGGAAACCTGGCCACGCTCCCTTTTGATCCTCTGCCCTCCCAGTGGTTCCCCAATTTCCCCCTTCGGGCGTGGGATCCCTTCCCCTCCCCCAGCCACCCCTCAGGGGCGCCAGTCCCGTCCCGCCTCCACTTCTGCTCCCCCTTCACACACCCCACGCCCCCCGTCCTACCCGGTCGCTGGAGGTCCCTCCCATCCCCTTAGGTGTCCGTGGTCCCCCACCGGTGCCTGGTAGGTGCCCTAGTGGTGAGGAGACGCAAATTCTGCGTCCTGCCATCTTAACTCCGCCCTCTCTAATATATTTTTAAAGGATTCTTCTGTGTTGCTAAGCCCAGTTGAAAGTCTTGCCACCAGATACCATTTACTGTGTTTACTATTGGAAAAAGGATGGTAGAATGCCTCTTCTGTCTAAAGATATTTCAGTTTCCCTGCCCGTTTGCTTGTGACTTAAAGAATAAACTTTTACACCCAGTTTTCAAACAGATTGTGAAAGGAAAGTGACAATATCTTGTAGATAACTTTTAGTGGATTGAATTGCTTTAGGCTTTTATTGTGTCTCCTATTGCTAGTTTGAAAGGTCTCTTAGGGACTCCTTTTCTTGTCCTTGTTGTTTGATTACTGTTAATTATCTATTAATACCACCTCTATAATGTAGATCTCTAAAAATAAGAGACTAATAAGCCAGGTCATGTTTCTCCTTCCTGAATTAGTGTTAGTCTTAAAGGACGTTGAAAATTGTGGCCAGTTGTAATTTAAAATTTTCTTAGCTACAATAACTGTTATGCTCATGTTTTGTTTTTTTAAATTAATTAATTTTAATTTTGGCTGCGTTGGGTCTTTGTTGCAGCGAGCGGGGGCTACTCTTCATTGCAGTGGCTTCTCTTTGTTGCGGAGCGTGGGCTCAGTAGTTGTGCCTTGCGGGCTCTAGAGCACAGGCTCAGTAGTTGTGGCACATGGGCTTAGTTGTTCTGTAGCATGTGGGATCTTTCCAGACTAGGACTCAAACCCGTGTCCCCTACATCGGCAGGTGGATTCTTAACCACTGTACCACCAGGCAAGTCCCTATGCTCATGTTTTTTGAGTTAATCTCTTGATGTTGAGAAGAGAAATGAAAAGTAAGGAATGGATTTCATGTGGCTAGAAAGATTTCAAATGGGTGGTTAGGAGAAACTTGGCTGCTAAATGACTATCTGTAGGTTGTAAAATGTGACAATAGCTTAGGTTAAATTCAGATTATTGAAACTAGATTCAGTATAACTGCATTAGAATTTGAATACTTTATAATAGAGATGCATTGTTAAAATAAGTAATGTTAGAATGGATATATTAAAAAGCTGAAACTAACTAAAAGATTAGAATGGCATCTAGGTTTTTACTATTTAGTGTTTAAGATTTTTTTATATTTATAATTAGATATTCTTTAAGTCTCATGTGGAGTCTTGGGTTCTTAGCCCTTGTTCTTCACTTGGGCTTGGATGGAGCAGGGGGAAAACTGATTAGGGAATCTATATGAAACGAGACTTCCAGGAAGTGTGGAGAGACTAGTGATACAGGAGTTGAGTGGGTAAGGAGAGAGTTCACAGACCCCTGGAAGAAAACTAAGGGTCAGTGACAAGCTTCAACAAAATAAAGGCAGCCGAAAGAACAGACAGAAATCAAAACAGCAGTGTATTCTGGGAGAATAGGGCTTCAGAACCTTAAAACTGAAGATGCGTTATGTTTGATATTTATAGTTAGCAATCCTGTAACGTTTACATGAGAAAGATTTTATAATCTGAATACTACTATTTAGTAGAGGGTAATGAGAAGAAAGGAGAGTTGAGGGAATTCCCTGGTGGTCTAGTGGTAGGACTCTGTGCTTTCACAGCTGGGGGCCTGGGTTCAGTCGCTGGTCGGGGAACTAAGATCCTGCAAGCGACATAGCGCGGTGCAGCAAAAAAACAAACAAACGGTTGAATAGAACTGAAGTCGAAAGTCAAGTAAACTAATAGGAATAGAGAGCAGTATATAAGAAGAAGGAAGGCTATATAGTATTTATAAGGAGAGGTGTCTCTGGTTATTATGATATTACAAATTGGTGAGACGATATATAGGAATTTTTTTTCCATTACAAGTGAGTTCTGAGTTAGGATTGTAGAAGAGCCTTGCCCCACTTCAGCCTCTTTCATTAACCCCTGAACTCAGGTTAAATGAAATTTGAAAAGCTAATATATTCACAGTACCTTACAAATTGGATGCGCTTGATATGTGTATAGTATTGAATTTACTTCTTGCCCCCAAATTGAGTATTTATTCTAGATCTCAGTGACATTTTGATAGTGTTTTTGTTGTTGTTGTGAGGTTTTTTGTTTTCGTTTTGTTTTTGCCATGTTTGCCAAATGAAGAACCCTTAGTGCTTGAGGAGAAAAAAAGTCCAATCATTTTAACCAGTCCAGGTTTAAAGATTCACTCCTGTAATCCTTGAATTTAACTTCATTACTTAGGATCATCTGGTGTAGACTTTGCTTTGGCTACGAGGAGTATTTTAAAGATTTTAATGCCCCGTTTGTTTTGTTGCTTTTTCTAATAAGGTCTTCATTGATTTTTATTTCTTTGACTACTTTTCTGCCTCTCTTCATTTAGTTGGCTTTGTGTTATTTATCGTTCCAGAGGATGGTTCAGTTTTCCCATGCTCTTGGCTAACTTCACAAGTTTTTTGGAGGAAGGACTATTAGTGTGGCAACAAAAATAATATTTGTTTAAGTTGAAGCTATTACACCAAGCAAATGTATTTTTTTTTTTTTGAATTCTAGGATTATTGATGTCCTTTTTTGAAACTGGCCACAGCATATTCGTATGCGGGAATAAAAAGCTGGTTGACTAGTGCAGCTGTAGAAAATTAAAATCATGCACCAGCTAATCTGTGCACTGTACAGACCTGTTGCCTACCTTCACAGAGCTGATCCTCCAGGGGAGGTGATAGACTGTGATTACCATCCCATATGACAGATTGCCTGTAGGAAGTACAGGGTGCTGTTGGTGCACGTGAGTGACTGACTGTCCTAGACTTGGAGGATCAGAGAAGATTTTCTGTAGGAAAACTTAAACATCAAGTTATAATGATGGCAGTTATGCTTACCACTGAAGCCTGTGGAAGTGGAGAGAAAGCTATTCTGGTAAAGTAGGATTTGAGAATTCACTGCTTAGTAGACCTTTACTCAGTGTACCTCTTTCCCCCTCAAGGTTGGTTGGTTGGTTTGCTTGCTTATTTATTTATGTATTTATTTTGCGGTATGCGGGCCTCTCACTGTTGTGGCCTCTCCCGTCGCGGAGCACAGGCTCCGGACGCGCAGGCTCAGCGGCCATGGCTCACGGGCCCAGCCGCTCCGCGGCATGTGGGATCTTCCCGGACTGGGGCACGAACCCGTGTCCCCTGCATTGGCAGGCGGACTCTCAACCACTGTGCCACCAGGGAAGCCCTGCTTGCTTATTTTTAATATCACAAAACATTCTTTCTTTAAGTCCATATAGGAAGCTGATTTGCCCCATTCCTGTAAAGACCTGAAGCATATTATATCAGTAACTCTTGAAAAGGTAGACCTTCTTTGGTGATTGTAAAAGGAGCCTTTTCTTCCGTAAGAAAACTATTTTTCCCCTTTTCTAGCTTCCTTCACTTTTTCTCAGTTTTCCATTAGGGCCGAAGTACTTCGAAACTCATAAAAACTGCCCGCCAGGGAAGTACTTCTCCAAGTCCATGTGACAGACAGGGCCCCTCACATCTTCAGCCTGCACTGTTCTGTGCATAATCAGGAGATGTCTTTTCCCTAACAGCTTTTTAAACTTCTAATATCTGGTAGTTGGTTATTTTCTTATGGAAGAAAAGGCTCCTTTTGGATAGTAAGTGCTTCCCCAAGTGTGGTATATGTGTTCCATTGTTACTAAAGAAGATGAATCTGATACGTGGACTTTTTATTTTTCATGTTAATTAGAAAACAAATTTAACAAGTACACTAAGGACCCAACAGGAAACAGTTCTCCAGATGGCTCAGCTGAAATATCTTTAAGAAAGAGTCTACTCAAAGATATGGTGGTGGGGGCTTCCCTGGTGGTGCAGTGGTTAAGAATCCACCTGCCAAGGCAGGGGACACGGGTTCGAGCCCTGGTCTGGGAAGATCCCACATGCCGCGGAGCAACTAAGCCTGTGAGCCACAACTACTGAGCCTGTACTCTAGAGCCCGTGAGCTACAACTACTGAGCACATGTGCTGCAACTACTGAAGCCCACACGCCTAGAGCCTGTGCTCTGCAACAAGAGAAGCCACTGCAATGAGAAGCCCGCGCACAGCAACGAAGACCCAACGCAGCCAAAAATAAATAAAATTAATTAAAAAAAAAAAGATATGGTGGTGATTAAAGGAATACATGCAGGATAGCAGGATACCCAGAGACTAGCAACAGTGGGAAGCTGCTACCATCCCTAGGACTGGATGGATAAAGGGAAGAAACTGTGTAAATGGAGTGGAGGAAGGGCTACCTGGCTGGAGCTGTAGTTTTGGAGAAGGGGCGCTCGAGCAGAGGGAGCACAGGAAGAAAGACTTCTCTTTCCTCCCATCCTCTAATATCTAATATCCTCCAGAATCTCTCATGAGCCAATCCAGAAACCAGTTTGTTGAGACAGCCAGTCAGGAATGGTGTCAGGGCAGTGCAGGTGAAGACCAGTACAGCATCAAATTTGTGATTTGGTAGATTTTACTGTGTAGGAAAAACTGTTTATTAAGAGAAATAAAATAAATAGTTAGAAAGAAAACCATTAAATAACAGTACAGGTAAAAATCATGGCTACAGTTTGGGAAACACTGGGGAAATAGTTATTAGTCCACATTGTATTCAGCACGGTCCACTATAAGATTTGTTTTTCTGATTCATAAATTAGCATTTTAATATTATATTTTAATTATTGTCTGACTAGTGCTCCACATGTATGTTTTCCAGCTAACTGAATATTAAGATTTAAGTATACATAATTTTATTTACCTCTTGTAGAGGGATTTCTTCCCTGAAATGTATTGTGATTTCCTGAAATGTATCTAATTTCCTAATCTCTTTAATTAGATTGGTGGTTCTCAAACTATAGCATACATCAGATTCATTTGGGAAGGTTTGTGAAAACAGGTGAGCCCTATCTCCTGAATTTAGTAGGGCTGGGGTTGGGCCTTAGGTAATGCAGATATAAATGGTGAAGGGACCAAATCTTGGGAACCACTAGTACTAGGGTATACTGAGCTTAATTTAACTTTTCTTGATGACTTTAGGGTCATTTACCCTATAGAGGCATATTGAAGTAAGGGGATATTTCTTTTTAATAATGGTTCCAGGTCAGTTTTAGCATCTGTATTTAATTTTGTTGTCAAGTGCATCATGCTGTCATTCATTGTGCCATTAGTAATTCCTCTCTCACTGTAATTTTTTTTAAATTTTATTTATTTATTTATTTTTGGCTGCATTGGGTCTTCGTTGCTGCATGCGGGCTTTCTCTAATTGAGGCAAGCGGGGGCTACCCTTCGCTGTGGTGTGGGGACTTCTCATTGTGGTGGCTTCTCTTGTTGCAGAGCACAGGCTCCAGGTGCACGGGCTTCAGTAGTTGTGGCCCATGGGCTCAGTACTTGTGGTTCACGGGCCTAGTTGCTCCGTGGCATGTGGGATCTTCCCGGACCAGGGCTCGAACCCGTGTCCCCTGCATTGGCAGGCGGATTCTTACCCACTGCGCCACCAGGGAAGCCCTCTCACTGTAATTTTGTACTAAGCTGCTCTGGGCTGAGACTAAATAAATTGGTTACAGTTTAGTTTAGAAAAGAGAAGGTCTCCAAGCAAAATTCATGAGTTTCAACGAAGGAGCTTTTTTTTTTTTAATCCATTTTGGCTGTTCAATTTTTACTGATTATTCTGCACAATACCTAATGCTGCCACATAAGTGACCTTTGGTTAAGTACAGTGCTAATTTTAAGTTGTTCTGTACTTGCCTCTTTCAGTGACTAGAGATCACAGGAATCTCTGATACTTTTAGTAGCTAAACACCTTAGAGGAAGTCTACGAAAGATTTATTTTACACTAAATTTTTGCTATAGTGCCTTAACATCGCTTTGTATCGTGTGTCTTTTTTTTCTTATTTAAACTGTGTTATGTATTGAAAGCACTTTCAAGTCTTGGAATATGGGGAGGGGATAAATAAATATTTAAATATAAATAATTAGCAAAATAATAAACATGAATGTTTTTATAAATGTTAAATCTTGGAGTAGGTATAGAATCTTTCTTTCCAAAGAAACCAATACTGTGTAACATTGGCATAGAAAAGGGGGACAGTGAATTTGTGTTTTTCAGTAGTGAGTATTCTAGGACTGCTGGCTTCATGTGTTGTTAGAGATCTTACACAATGTAGATCTGTTCAAAGTTTCTGTTTGGAGGAAAAGTAATTACTTTTTTCCCAGTTGTTACCTACAGCTTTTCAGATAATCAGGAAAATACTATTCAAGTGCTTATATCAGAGGTGTCTTCCATCTTTCCTATTGACAGAATTTTTCAAGGCCTCTTTGTCTTGGGTTTGCTTTCAAGGTTTATGTTTTCTGCCTTAACTCTACTGGTTTTTTTTTGTACCTGCTGATTCATTCTTTCCCTTCCGTGACTTTCTCTCTGAAATCCTATTCTGTGAAGGGAATTGTTGCCTAAAACTGATTACCTCACCCCAGCTTGTTTCTGCTAATTTTTTTTTCTCATTAGTAATAAAATGATCAGTGTATGTTTCTGTTAATATTTAGTAAATTGTGAAGTGCTTTCACATTACTTCATTTGATCTTCATTATAATTCTTATCAGGTAGTAGTAGGAGAGAGTGTTATTCTTATTTACCTAGAGTAAATCATAGTACAGCCTGCCAACCCCGAAGTCGGTGCTTTTACTCTATCCTAGATATACCACAGCAGTTGTGTTTGTACCTGGGCAAGTTACTTAACTTCATTGTCTCTCTTCATCTGTAAAGTGGCACGGTTAAAACCAATTTCATAAAATTATTGTGAGGATTAAATTGAATAATATGTTTAAACTGCTGAGAAGAGTGTTCTATGATGAATGTTAATATTGCTGGTAGTTGTTATACCACATCTTTTTCTCCCTTTAAAAGTTACTGTAATAAAATTCTTGGTTTTCAGGCAACATTTGATATAACAAAATTTTACCATCAAAAAAAAATCTTAGATTACTTCTTGAGTTTATTATGTTGGATTAGTTGTCTTATTGCCTTTTTAAAAAATTCTCATTTTTATTTGTCTAAATTTTTCTTCTTAAAGAATGTGCAATAAAATATTTGAGGAAGCTGTTGAAGGTATTTATTGATTCTTTTAATATGCTGGGATCAAGATGGATGCCTTTTGTCTGGGATTATAACATTTTAGTGCATATCTTATTACTAAATCTAAAATTTATATTGCTTAGTTGAAGACCTGTGAGTTTTTTAAAGATTAGAATAGTATGGCCATTTGGGACAATTATTGGCTCATGGACATATGCATATGAAAGAAAGAAAAAAGTAGGAATTTCATAAAGTATAGAATTTGTAAAATACATTACGTCAACATTAACTCATGTAACTGAATTTTAGGAAACTTTGTTGGAAACAGTTGTGTTTTGCTTGGTATGGCTTTCTGTAAATAGGTACTTATTTAAAAGATAAATTTCTAAAACTGCCTTACATGTTTTCCCCCCAACAGGGCATTCTCAGCAGGGTTACAGAATCTGTTAAGAATATTGTGCCAGGATGGCTACAAAGATACTTCCACAAGAGTGAAGATGTATGTAGCTGCTCAACAGACACAAGAGAGGTGGCACAGTGGCCGGAAAATAGGGAAGATGACCATATAATATATGCTGATGAGGAGAACCCTAACATTCATGATGGGAGAATCACTCCTGAGCCAACAGTCAGTAATACAGAAGGTAAAATAGAATGTGGATATTTTGTTGTGAATGATAGGTTTTCATGCCTTAATTTAAAATATATTTATGTTACCTGGCTATGGTAAATCTAATTGTGTAGTACAGAAACGATGTTGGAGGAGGGTGATGATCACCTTCAAATTAGAAATCTTTTTTATTTATCAGCTTTTTTGTTTATTAAGGGAGGCTGAAGTACTGTATCAGTTGAGAGTGCAAGCTCTGCTGTTTGACTTTGGGTTTCAATTTTCATACCACCAATTGTTAGTCATGTGACTTTGGTCAAGATAATCTTTGTTCTCCTCTGTACCCTCAGAAATGGTTTTGAAAAAAGTAAAGTTGAAGCCCTTTGAGTAGGTCGTGGCACTTAAAGGAGCAGCGTGGCAGTGCTTCCCACAGCACACGGACTTGGGTATGGTGTCACTGCAGTTGTCTCCCGTCCTCTGCAGCTAGCACAGCTGGACCACTTCATTAATCTTACCACTGAGTGACCCTGCATTTTAAATGCTTTTTTGGATCCATTTATGGCGTTTTTGTGGTGGGGTTTACAAGTATTAAATAGCTTCAGTGTAACCCATGAATGTGACATATTTGGGAATATTACTCTGTCAATTCACTTTATATATTTTTTACAGCTTTAGTGAGATGTACTTCACATAACAATAGGACTCACCCATTTAAATTGTATAGTTCAGTGGTTTTTGGTATATACAGAGTTGTTCAGTCACCACAGTCAATTTTAGAACATTTTAATCACCATCCTTCCCTCCCCATCACCACAAAATCCTATACCCATTAGTAGTCCCTCCCCATCCCTACCCCTCCAGCGCTAGGCAACCACCAATCTGTATACTGGACATTTCATATAAATGGAATCATAAAATATGTGGTCTTTTGTAACTGGCTTCTTTCACTTAGCATAATGTCTTCAAGGTTCATTCATGTCATAGCATGTATCAGAACTTCCTTTTTATTGCCAGGTAATAGCTCATGGAATGGAGAAACTACATTTTATTTATCCATTCATCCGTTGATGGACATTTGTGTTGTTTCTACTTTTTGGGTATTATGAACAGTGCCAGTTTGAGTATTACTATGCACGTTATTGTGTGGATGTTTTCTCTTGGGTATATACCTAGGAGGAGAATTGCTGGGTCATCTGGTAATTTTACATTTTGAGGGAAAACTGTTTTTCTAAAGTGGCTACACCATCTTACCTTCCCACCAGCGGTGTATGAAGAATGCGATTTCTTTACAACCTCACAAATACTAATTTTCCTTTTTTAAAAAAACATAAATTATACCTGTTTTGGTAGACGTGAAGTGGTATCTCATTGTGTTGATTTGCATCTCCCTGATGACTAATAATGAGCATCTTTTCATGCTTATTGGCCATTTATACATCTTTGGAGAAATGGCTATGCAGATCCCCCTTTTCCATTTTTAACTGGGTTATTTGTCTTTTTATAGTTGAATTGAAAGAGGTCTTCACATATTCTGGATATAAGCCCTTACCTGTATATGATTTGCAAGTATTTTCTCCTATTCTGGCTTCTTGATGGTGTCCTTTGAAGCACAAAATTTTAAATTTTGATGAAGTCCACTTTATCCCTCAAGTATATGTTTCTTTCAGTTTATATATTTTTTCTTTCACTACGTGTTTTGACTTACTTATAATTATAAAAATGTTTTTGAACTCTGAAATCTTGTCTTGCCTAAATAATTGATGTGGATATGTGTCTATTAATTTTGGTATACTTAGTAACTTATTTTCCTGCCTGATTTGCTTAGAAGGGAAAACTAGTGAGGGTGAAATGGGCTGAAAGAGTGATTCTTATTTGGGAGAAATGGCAAATCTAAGTTTTCTTAGTGATATTCAGTTTGGCTTAGTCTTCAAATCCTTGCTTATTTTTATTAGAGTAACTTAGGGAGTTTTAATATCTGTACTGTTCAAGATTTCTTTCTAATATATTACCAGCAACCATCTTGAGGTTTTATTTGGTAGATCTCTAAGGTGACTGCTTCTATATTGTTCTCTTTTCTGGACATCAAATGGGACCACAGCTTCTTTCTTTCTTTTGACTGGAGACTTCTGGTGTGCAGCAGCATATATCTACAGTGACTGAAACCTTCTTTTGCATCCTAATGAGTATGCTTGTGGGGATTAACTAAATTGAAGAATTTAATTCAGGTGTGAGATTAATGGCGTTTCTCATTTTACATCTGTAAAGTTCTTTTCTGTTTGTATTTTCATTGAAATTGTGGAATTAATTCAGTGGTCTGCCAAGTTTAATTCCAACTTGGATTTTATTCATTATGTTATTAGGTTTGTAAGGTAGCTTTTCTGTTATGTGTATATTACACACACCTTTGTGAATAACTTCTAAATTTAAATTATTGTGGAAATTTTTAAACTACAAAAGTAAGGAGGATAGTACAATGAACCTCCATGTACCTGTTACCCAGCTTCAAAGACAACCAGCTTATGGCTGACTTTGTTTTTTTTATTCCCACATCTATTCACCTACCTTCTCAGTCTAACTCCCCTGATTATTTAGAAGCAAATTGTGAACAGCTTTCTGATATTAACTTCAAAGACTTGATGGCATTTTCCCTCTGTCTTGTCTAAGAGCTGACTCCTGCTCCTATCTTAAAATCTGTAAGTTCCAGGCAGTTCTCTTCTCACAATCTGCCTCTACCTTTCTCAAAGTATTTATTTAATAGTTGCAGTCACATAATGTGTGACTACAGTACTGTTGATAACTCCCCAGTATGGTGAATATAGATCTTACTAGATGTAGCAAATCAGTTTATGTTTACTCTGTGAAACATTACTCTTAAATTTGACAGTGCATTCTCAAAACAACTTAGAGGGCTTTCCTGGTGGCGCAGTGGTTCAGAGTCCGCCTGCTGATGCAGGGGACACGGGTTTGTGCCCCGGTCTGGGAAGATCCCACATGCTGCGGAGCGGCTAGGCCCGTGAGCCATGGCCGCTGAGCCTGCTTGTCCAGAGCCTGTGCTCAGCAACGGGAGAGGCCACAACAGTGAGAGGCCCACGTACCACAAAAAAAACAAAAACAAAAAACAACTTAGATATACTTGCTTTTAAAGTAGTGTAAAATTATCAAAAGCTTAAAATAATTTAGATATAACAGTCCTGAGTGTTGTTTACTAAATAGTAATTTTACCACTGTAACTTTTGTATTAATAGTAACTGGAGCTGGAGTATAGGGCATTCTTCAGATAGCACCATGCACTACGACAGTTATAGAATCTGTGGCCCCTTTCAGATCTGTTGTCTGCAACTGTCTGCTTATATGTACCTCCTTGTATTGACTGTCTTGATGGCGAGCCATTAGGTGTCTAGATTTCTTCTGCTAGGGTAATGAAATGGATCAGTGAGAAGGACCTCAAATAATGTACCTGTTAGATTTTTATTGATTCAGTAAGAGTTCAGGCCTCTGAGAGCCCCACAATGGCATATCTAGTATGCTAGTCAGCAGTAGATTGAAGTTGTAGACTACATTGGCTGATTGATACTGTGTGATCATAGGTGTACTTTAGAAACTGGGCATTTATGGCTGATGTGAATCTGTAGATGATGTAGCCTTATTTAGTCTTATTATCCCAAAATGCGTCCTTTATTGGGCCTGATTTGGAGGTTAAGGAAGCTCTGTAAATATAAAAAACTGGCATTGCTATTAGCAGCATACCTTCCAGTAGAAGTATATCATACTAGATTTCTTTTTTCTCTATAGCTTCTGTATGTACTAGGTTTAGTAAATGTCTGCCAGTATCTAGAAAGTTGTCCTATCACTTTTATCCTATAGGATAAACTGCTGTAGGGATGAGAGAATGGGTAAGTAAAAAGCACTTTTAGGATATAACATACTACAAAGTTAGAATACTTAATACTCTAAGAAACATTTCAGCCTGCATGTGTATGAATCCTGACTGCAGAGAAATTGAAATATGATAATCTTTAGATGCCAATAGGTTTAAATGCCAATACCAGTAGATTTCGAAGCTCCAGCCAGTTTCTGTCTTAACTTGAGCAAGCTTGATAAGAAATTATTACATATACATTAAATTCTAATTCCCCATTCCCCCTCCCCCCCTGCCCCTGGCAAACACCACTGTAGTTTCTCTATGACTTTGACTACGTACCTTATATGAGTAGAATCATGCAGTATTTAATCTTTTGTGACTGACTTATTTCACTTAGCAGAATGTCTTCAAAGTTCGTTCACATTATTGTAGCATATATCAGAATTTATTTCCTTTTTAAGACTGAAGAACATTCCCTGTATGTATTTACCACATTTATTTATTCATTCATCTGTTGATGGACGCTTAACGTTACTTCCACCTTTGGCTCTTGTGAATAATGCTGTTAGGAACATGGTTGTACACATCTCTTTGAGACTCTGCATTCAGTTCTTTTGGATATATACCCAGAAGTGGAATTGCTGGGTCATATGGTAATTCCGTTTTTAATTTTTTGAGGAACCACCATAACTGTTTTCCACAATGGCCACACCCATTTTACATTTCCTCTCAGCAGTGAACAAGGTTTCTAGCTTCTCCACAACCATGCCAACATTACTTTCTTTTTTTCTGATAGTAGCTGTCCTAATGAGTGTGAAGTGGTATCTCACTGTGGTTTTGATTTGCATTTTTCTGATGATTAGTGGTGCTGAGCATCTTTTCATATGCTTTTGGTTGTTTGTATATCATCTTTGGAGAAATGTCTGTTCAAGTCCTTTGCCCAGTTTTTAATCAGGTTATTTGATTTGTTGTTATTGTTGTTGAGTTATGGGAGTCTTTTATGTGCTCTAGATATTAACCCCTTATCATATATATGATTTGCAAACATTTTCTACCATTCTGTAAGTTGCCTTTTTACTCTTGATTGTGTCTTAGTGCACAAAAGTTTTTAAGTTTTATATAGTCCCACATGTCTTTTTTCTTTTGTTGCCTGTCATATCTAAGAAATCACTGCCGAGACTAATGTCTTGAAGCTTTTCTCTGTTTTTTTTCCTATAAGTTTTATAGTTTGGGGTCTTACGTTAGGTCTTTAAAACAGTTTGGGTTTATTTTTGTATATAGTATAAGATAAGGGTCCAGTTTCCTTCTTTTGCCTGTTGGTATCCAGTTTTCCCAAAATTATTTGTGGAAGAGACTGTCCTTTCCCCATTCATTGATTGGTCTTGGCACTGTGTCAAGGATCATTTGACCATGTATGCAAGGGTTTATTTCTGGGTTCTCTATTCTTTTCCATTGGTCTACCTGTCTGTCTTTATGCCAGCAGCATACTTTTGATTACTGTTTGGAAGTAAGTTTTTGAAATCAGGAAGTGTGAGATCTCCAATGTTGTTCTTTTTCAAGATTATCTTGGTTATAAGTGGTCCCTTAAGATTCCATAAGAACTTTAGGATGGATTTTTCTATTTTGTCAAAAAAAAGTCATTGGTTTTTTTAAAGGAATTGCATTGAATCTGCAGATCACTTTGGGTAGTATTGACATTTTAACAACATTAGGTCTTCCAACCTAAGAACATGGGAATGTCTTTCCATTTATTACATCTTCTTAAATTTCTTTCAGCAGTGTTTTGTAGTTTTCATCATGCAAGTCTTTCACTTCCTTCCTTAGTTAATTCCTAAGTGTTTTATTCTTTTTGAAGCTATTAATAATGCAATCATTTTCTTTATTTACTTTTTAGATTGTTCATTGTTAGTGTATAGAAACAAAACTGGTTTTTGTATGTTGATTTTTTTTTTTTTTTTTTTTTTTTTTTCGGTACATGGGCCTCACTGTTATGGCCTCTCCCGTTGCGGAGCACAGGCTCCGGACGCACAGGCTCAGCAGCTATGGCTCACGAGCCTAGCTGCTCCGCGGCATGTGGGATCTTCCCGGACCGGGGCACGAACCCGTGTCCCCTGCATTGGCAGGCAGACTCCCAACTACTGCGCCACCAGGGAAGCCCTGTATGTTGATTTTGTATTCTGCTACTTTGCCGAATTTGTTTATTCTAACACTTTTTTTTGGTGGAATATTTAGGGATTTCTGCATATAAGATATATCATTTGAAAACATAATTTTACTTCTTCCCTTCCAATTTGGATGAATTTAGTTTCTTTTTCTTGCCTTATTACTCTAGCTAGAGTTTCCAATCCTGTGTTAAATAGAAGTGGGGAACGCAGGCATTCTTATCTTATTCCTGGTCTTGGAGGAAAATCAGTCTTTCACCATTAGGTATGATGTTAGCTGTTAGTTTTTCATATTATGGCAAATCTATTGTTCTTTATTTCTGCTTGGAATATGGAAACCACTGCTTAATATGTCAGTCATCCACAGGCCAGAAATCATGTGTCATGGTGAAGCAATAGAAGCTTTTTTTAAAATGTGATTTTTCAAGTGATTTTTGACTAAATTATTTTGTAGAATATGGATGGAGATTCTGGCTTCTGTTGTCTTCCTCTGAGAAGTATTGATTCTTGTTTCAGCAAGCAGTTGTTACTGAATGATCGTTTTGAACTCTTATATAGTTTTATGTTTTATTCATGTGCATCTGTGGAAAATCTAAGGTGTGTGTTAAGTCCCCTAAAGTGGTGGGATTTAGCCTCCAAACTCCTGTCTCCTCTGTGGCTTTTTAGGTGGGTTTACAGCAGGTCTTGTTCTAGGACATGGCCCTTAGTCTCAAGGGAAAGCTCTTCTGGTATCTCAGCTGAATGCCAGGGTTATTTAAGGAGGTGTTTATGGGACCTCTAAATTCTGGCAGTCTTGGAACTTCACTGTCCTCAGCACTGCTTTTTTCCCCTAGCACTGATCAACCTTCTAGTAGCTGTTTTCTCAATTTCATAGCAGCTGCTATTTGGTAAGCCTTAGGTGGTCTTGCTCTGTGTGTGTATAGCCCGTCCACACTCTGGACACTCCTGTGTAGACTTCTGGAGGCCCCTTCCTGCGTAGTTTTCTACTGTTCAATGCCCTTAATTTTGATTTCTGCCTACTGTATTTTGCTTTGACTCCAACTCTCTCTGCCAGGTCTGGAAATGTTCCTAGACAGCTGGGTAGTGATAGGGCTCACTGTGAGTTTTTCTTGTCCGTCCTTCTGTTGTCTGAAAGTTACTACCTCATATATATTGTCCACTTTTATAGCTACTTAGAGTAAGAAGGGCTAGTCTAGGGCCTCACTTATTCCAGCCTAACTGGAAGAGAGTCTTTTGGAAACTTGACAAATGATTCTAAAGTTCTTAAAAATACACCAGAAAATTAATAGAGAAATCCTGAAAAAGAGTAAGGGAAATGTGATGAAAGTCAGAGTAATTTTTACAGGTATTAAATGTGTTATAAAGCTATAGGATTTAAAACATTATGGTACTGGTATAGATATATATCATTGGGGAAGGCCTCCTAGAATTTACTATGTGGTAGTGGTGGCTTCTCGATCAGTGAGGAAAAGATGGCTTACTTAAGAAGATTATTTTAGAATATAAACAGACTAACCATTTGGAAAACAATGAAGCTAAATCATTCCCTCACTACCTCATCATAACTGATTCCATATGGAGTCAAGATTAAACATTATATTGAAATAAAAGCAATACTACCAAAAAGAAGAGAGTAAAATTTTTTATTTCTTAGTCTTGGAATGGTAGAATTCTCTGTTAAAATGCATATTATTTTCTGTATTACAAAAGACACCATCAAAAAAATAATGGTTTCAACAACAGTGAAAAAAATTAGTTGTGATATTTCATATCATTTCACACTAATCTTACTGATCAAAAAGAAACTAGATTGGACTAATTTTATTAGCAAGATAAACTATATCAATGAGCAGTTAACAGAAGAAATATAAATGACCAATGAATAGGGAAGGGTGCTCAATATGTCATTTAAATAAATGCAGATAGTAATGATGCCACTGGACACAGTAGATTGACAGAAATCAGAAAAAATTATTATCCAGTATTGGAGAGCATGGGGGAAATATACATTGTCATTTACTATTTATGCAGTATAGCTTAACAGAAAACCTTTGGATACACAGTATCTCTCATAAGCAAAAGTGAGCATGTACTCTGATCCAGTATGACAGGGCAGTTCCACAAATTATTGTTTATCCATTGATTCTCAGGATACCTTGCAGTACTTAGGCTGCTTTATGGGCCCAATTTCAGACTTACAGAGTCAGATTTTTTGTGGGTCACTTAGGCATATTTCTTAAATAACTTCTCCTCATGTTTCTCTTACATATTTAAAGAACCATGGATTTATCCAAAAAGAATACAAAGTCTGCAAATATAAGTGCTTGTATGTTTGATAGAATATTGAGAAAACTGTTACATGAATAATGATGCTAAATCATTCTGATAAAATAGAATGTGGTCTTCACATGGAATGTGCTCTGTATGTGGAGACAAAATTATATGATAAATGAAAAAAACAAGTCACAGAACATAATGCATAAGCATGATTATGTGATTAGGGAAAATGTGTATGCATATAGAATGTCTGAGAGGATATACAAATTTTTTTGAGATATAATTGATTTACAGCATTATATGTTTCAGATGTACAACAGTGATTCACAGTTTTTAAAGGTTATTCTCCCTTTATCGTTATTGTAAAATATCACTTGTATTCCCTGTGCTGTACAATAAATATTTCCTTGTAGCTTATACATTTGTATGTAGTAGTTTGTATCTCTTACTATCCCTTCCCCTGTCCGGTGCCCACCCACTTCTCTCTCTCTCCACTGGTAACTACTAGTTTGTTCTCTGTATTTGTGAGTCTGTTTCTTTTTTGTAATATTCATTAGTTTGTTCTGTTTTTTAGATTCCTCATGTAAGTGATATCATACACTGTTTGCCATTTGCTGACTTATTTCACTAAGCATAATACTTTCTAATACTCTCCACGTCCGTCCATGTTGATGCAAAATGGCAAAATTTCATTCTTTTTTTTATTGACTGAATAGTATTCCATTAGAGGATATACAAATTTAATAGGGGTTGTTTCTGGAAGGACGGACTTACCTTTTTGTTTTATGACTTTCTTATATAGCTTCTTTGCTTTTATTTTTCCATGAGCAGATTTTATTGTTTTTTTTCTTTCTTATTGAGCACGTTTTATAATACCAGTTCAAGGGAAATCAAGAACCTTGTACTTTTAGAAGTGTATTTGATAATGAAGTATATTTTGACACTAGGTTAGGTAAATTTCAGTTAGTTGAAACTTTGTTTGGCTAAAGAATATCTTAAATTGGGCTTATGGGAGGCTTCAGTGTTTTGAATTGAAGCTATATTTATTATACAGTATATTTTCTTGAAACAAACACTGTTTTGTTTTGACAGTATATTGCTTTTTCTAAGGTGAGTATTCATAATATTAATGCTTTTCTTTTAAGAACCCTCAACAACTAGTACTGCTTCAAATTATCCAGATGTATTAACAAGGCCTTCTCTTCATCGGAGCCATCTGAATTTCTCCATGTTGGAATCTCCTGCATTACACTGTCAGCCCTCCACATCTTCGGCATTC
>NW_006788168.1:718855-762639 GCF_000442215.2 Lipotes vexillifer
CGGCATTCCCAATTGGCAGTTCTGGATTTTCCCTCGTAAAGGAAATTAAAGATTCTACCTCTCAGCATGATGATGATAACATCTCAACCACCAGTGGTTTTTCTTCAAGAGCTTCTGATAAAGGTATTCTTGGCATTTGGTAGTATATAATTTTGGTAGTAAAAATAAATTTCATGGGATAATTTTTTCTAACTTGGTTGTCATTTTCAATTTATAAAAATATAGGCGTTGTGATTAGTGGCATTACTATGCATTGCATATTTTTGTTTCAGATATAGCTGTTTCAAAGAACACTTCAGTACCACCTCTGTGGTCCCCAGAGGCTGAACGTTCTCATTCACTCTCACAGCACACTGCCACCAGCTCAAAAAAACCAGCATTCAACTTGTCTGTCTTTGGAACACTTTCTCCTGTGAGTACTAATTTGATTTGATTTAACCATGTTAGTTTTGAGTGTTTATTGCTTATAATTTATCATTATGTTTTTGTGCAGTCACTTGGGAATTCTTCAGTTCTTAAAACAAGTCAGCTTGGAGACTCTCCTTTTTACCCTGGAAAAACGACATATGGTGGGGCAGCAGCTGCTGTAAGACAGTCTAAACTACAAAACACACCCTATCAGGTTGGTTTGAATAGGAGGAGGATTCGTAACCATTTTTTTTAATAATCAATAAGTAACTTGGCACTTAAATAGAGTTTTGGTTTAGTTATTCTTTGGTGAAATGATAGAACTCTGGATTACAGTCTTTTCACTTAGGCGCTATATTAATATTATTTGAGACCTAAGGGAACATTTTATACATTATTTGTGATTCATTCATTCACTCATTCATTCATTCATTCATTCATTTATGGCTGTGTTGGGTTTTGGTTGCTGCGCGCGGGCTTTCTCTAGTTGCAGTATGTGGGCTTCTCTTGTTGCGGAACATGGGTTCTAGGTGCGCCGGGCTTCAGTAGTTGCAGCACGTGGGCTCAGTAATTGTGGCATGTGGGCCCTAGAGTGCGTGGTTTTCTGTAGTTGTGGAATGCAGGCTCAGTAGTTGTGGCTTGCGGGCTCTAGAGCACAGGCTCAGTAGTTGTGGTGCATGGGCTTAGGTGCTCTGTGGCATGTGGGATCTTCCCCAGCCAGGGATCGAACCTTTGTCTGCCGCATTGGCAGGTGGATTCTTTTTTTTAAATTTATGTATTTTTTGGCTGCTTTTGGTCTTTGTTGCTGAGTGCAGGCTTTCTCTAGTTGCGGCGAGTGGGGACTACTCTTCGTTGCGGTGCGCGGGCTTCCCACTGCGGTTGCTTCTCTTGTTGCAGAGCATGGGCTCTAGGCATGCGGGCTCAGTAGTTGTGACTCCCAGGCTCTAGAGTGCAGGCTCTGTAGTTGTGGCACACAGGCTTAGATGCTCCGTGGCATTTGGGATCTTCCCAGACCAGGGCTCAAACCTGTGTTGCCTGCATTAGCAGGCAGATCCTTAACCACTGCACCACCAGGGAAGTCCGTGTGTGTGTGTGTGTGTGTGTGTGTGTGTGTGTGTGTGTGTGTTTTAGGAAGTATGATGATTAATTCCTTTTTTAAAAAATTGAGGTATAATTTACATGTAGTAAAATTTACCCTTTCCATAGTATTTGAATTTTAACTAAACACATACAGTTGAGTAACCACTTCTGCAATCAAAATACTGAATAAACATTTCCATCACCCCAGAATATTACTTTGTGTATCTCTGTAATCAGCCCTTCTTCCTACTCCTTTTTTTTTTTTTCTTTTCTATGCCTCACTCTCTCCCTTCGGCTCTTTCCGCGGCCCTTCGGGAGAGCAGTCTCTGCCTATCTCTTCCACGTGACGCCGCCTCCCCCTCCCAGTCACCCCTCCCACCTCGCCCTTCCTCCCGCCTCAGCCTCCTGGCACGTCCGGGCCCGAGCCGCCATTTTGTGTGAATTTCTGACTGCAGCGGGGGTCGGGAAGCGGGGGCACCAAGGGCCGGCAGACAGACAGTCGCCTGTCTCTGCGGCCCGTTTCATTTTCCTAAATTCCTTTTTTTTTTTTTTTTTTAAATCACCCTCGCTCGCTCTCCCCTTTTCCCTTTCCCCCTCGCTTGCTCCATTGCGCGTGGCCCGCGCTAATTACACCGAACCACCCACCAGTGTCCGTGTCCCCCGGGTCTCCCACCCCCGGGCCCGCAGTGGCGTGTGTGTGTGTGGGTGCTCTCGCCCCGATGAGGGACCTCCGCCTGTGAGGGAGTGGACCCCAGGGGCGGGCTGCGGAGAAAGCAGGCGGTGAGCGGCCCGCTGAGGCCTAGGCCGTGCGGCCTACGCGGAGGTCGGTGCACCCTTCTTCCTACTTCTACCTCTTGGCAACCACTGATCTGTTTTCTTTCCCTGTAGTTTTGTTTTTTTCCCAGGATGTCATAAACTTAATCACGTACTGTGTAGTTTTCTGAATGTGGCTTATTCTGCTTAGCGTAATGTATTTAAGATCAGTGTCTGTATTTGCCTATATCAATAGTTAGTTCCTTTTTATTGCTGAGTTATTGTTTATCTGCTCACCAGTGAAAGGATGCTTGGGTTGTTTATAATTTTTGTCCATTGTGAATAAAGCTGCTCTAAACATTAATTTTCATTTCTCTTGGGTAAAAATACCTAGAAGTTGGACTGCTGAGTCAGATGGTAAATATACATTAATTTTATAATAAACCATGAAAGTGTTTTCCAAAGTGGCTGCTACCACGTAGTATTCTCACCAGTGTTACAAGTGTGTTCTGGTCAGCGCTTGTTATCAGTGTTTTGTTTATTTCAGGCATTCTAGTAGGCATGTAGTGATAACTCCAACTCACTGTGGTTTTGCATTTCCCTAATGATTAACGATGTTGGGCATCTTTTCTTGTGCTTATTTACCATCAATATATCTTAGGTGAAGTACCTAATTCAAGTCTTACTGTCCATTAAAAAAGAATCTAAAAACATTTTTCACTGAGTTAAATGAATATAGAATATTAGTTTTAGATGTGCAACATAGTGATTTGATATTTTTATACATTATGAAACAACTGCATTAAGACCAGTTACCATCCATCACCATACAAAGTTGTTAAAATATTACTGACTATATTCCCTGTGTGTACATTACATCCCTGTGACTTATTTATTTTATAGCTGAAGTGTACACCTATGAGTCCCCTTCACCTATTTTGTCTGTCCCTTTTGCCCATTTTTTAAAAAAATTTTTTTTCTTATTAGTGAGTTTTGAGAGTTCATTATTCAAGATGTGAGTCCTTTATTAGATATATGTTTTGCAAATATTTTCTCCCATTCTCTGGCTTGTCTGAACAATATCTTGTCAAGAGAAGTTTTTACTTTTGATGACATTCAGCATATTTTTTCTTCCTTTTATGGTTCATGCTTTTGGTATCATATCTAAGAAATTTTTGCCTAACCCAAGGTCACAGAGACTTTCTTCTGTTTTCTTTTAGAAGCTTTATAGTTTTAGGTTTTAATTTAGATCTGTGATTCATTTTGAGGTAAAATGTTTGTGTGTGGTATGAGGTGTAGATCAAGATTCATTTTTTTAACATACGGGTTTTCATTTTTTCTAGTCCTGTTTGTTGATAAGACTGTATTTTCTCCATTGAATTGCCTTTGCACCTTTTATGAAAATCATTTGACCATATATGTGGCTCTATTTCTGGACTTTCTGTTCTTTTCCATTGATATGTGTGTGTCCACGTGCACATATATATATATACACCTATCTTTTGTCAACACTGTCCTTTTGTCTTGATTACTATATCTTTATATTAAGTCTTGAAATCAAGTAATCTGAGTCTTCCAAACCCCCCTGCCCCCGCCCAAGATTGTTTTGGCTTTCCTAGTTCCTTTACTTTTTCATAATTTTAGAATTACCTTATCAGTTTCCACAAATCTGCTGGGATTCTAATTGTGATTGCATTGAATCTAAAGATCAATTTGGGGAGAATATACATCTTAACAAAACGGAGTCTTCCAGTCAGTGAACACAGTATGTCTCTCCATTATATAGGTCTTTCTATTTCTTTCATCAGTGTTTGGTAGTATTCATCACGCAGACCTTGCACATATTTTGTTGGATGTATACCTAAGTATTTTATGTTATTTGGTATTAGTCAACAATAAATAACCCAAATAGTCTATTCAGTAAATTGAATTCATAGTTAAAGTACTTTCCACCAAAGAAAACTTCAAGCCCAGATAACTTCCCTGGCAAATTCTACCAAACATTTAAGAAGAAAATAATACCAATTTTATACAAACTTTTTCATACAATAGGAAGGCATACTTCCAACACATTTATGAGGCCAACATTACCCTGATATTAAACCGGACAAAGACCTTACAAGAACTCTACAAACCAGTATTTCTCTTGAATTACCTACACAAGCCTTTTCAACAGATATTTGCAAATTGCACCCAGTATATATAAAAAGGATACTACATTATGATCAAGTGGGGTTTATCCTGGGAATGCAAGGTTGGCTCAACATTTGAAAATTAATGTGATCTACCATGGAAACAAACTAAAGAATAAAAACTGAATGAACATCTCCACAGATACATAAAACACATCGAACATCCATTCATGATAAAAATTTCCAGTGACTTAGGAATAGATGGGAACCTACTCAACCTGATAAATTTTGTCTACGGAAGATCTTCGGCTAGCATCATACTCATGGCGAAAGCTTAGTATTTTCTTCCTAAGATCAGGAAGAGAGCAAGGATGTCTGCTGTCACTGCTACTGATCAGTGTTGTGCTGCAAGACCTAGCCACAGCAAGAATACAGAAATACAAGGCACCCTGATTAGAAAGGAAGAAGTAAAAATGACTCCTATTCATAGACAACGTGCTTATCTACATAGAAAACCTTAAGAAACGCCAAAAAAAAGTTGTCAGAACTTACAAATGAGTTTAGCGAGGTCACAGAACAAAATCAGCTGTATTTACATACATATATTAACAGAACAATTGGAAATTGATTTTTTAAAAACATCAATTTAAGGTAAATTACATCATTCTGTGCTTTGTCCCAAGAGTTACTTGATCATAAAAGTCCAGTTTCATGTGTATGTTGTCATGGTGCTTACATTACAGGTTTTGACCTTTTAAAAATGGAGGTGTAATAATACTTTAAGCCTGTAGGCTTTTGGTAGGCTTTTGGAGAGGGAGATCCATTTGAAGATGACAATCCATGATATAGAAGTGACACAAAAGCAAGTATGTATGAAGATTGTGTCTTGTCTTTAGGAGTAGTTTCTTTCCTAAGTAGAGGATGCTTCTATGTGTAATTGACAGTAATTATGAGTCTTATTTCTGAGTGTGTTCATGAAGGGCAATATTTTGTTACTTAAAGTGTCAACTGGATGTTGGAGTTACACAGGGAGTTTTTTCTAAAGCTTAAACTGGATCATATTACTCTTTTTCACAAAATTTTTTCAGTTAAAATAGTTCAGCGTGTATTAGAAGATAAGATGAAGCATGCCTGTGATTCATGGAATAGTCCAAGTCAGAGTATATTTCTGCTACTACGTCCTCTGTTTCTTGTATCAAATCCTATACTTTTTAATGCTGAGTCTTGACATACCCTTAGAATCCTTGTCAGCATGAGCTTCCAACTGTTCATCATTGATATTTGGGGTTAAATCTATTTCCTATTCCTTTCCTAGGGTGTTAGAGCTGGGAGGTATATTAAAGATTCTGTAATTCAGTTCCATTTTATTGATTTGTGAATTGAGGCCCTGAGAGGCCAGTGATCAGCAGAATCCAATGACAGACTGTCATGTTTTCCCTGAGGATTTTAATGTTACCTCATGTTTGCCAAAGCCTCTGGCCTGAACAGCAGCCCTAAACAGTGCACCAAGTTCTTAATAAAACTAATGTAGAATGTTGCAGCTACTCTGAAAATAAAATGAATATTGGTATCAGAGAAACTTATTTAAAGTAGTCATTATGATTCAAGTTTTCAGATATTATGAGCTATTTATAGAAACTGAGTTATATTTTGATTGTGAGCATATATTTTTTTATATTAAGCATTTCCAGACTACATTTGTGGTAGTCACTTGGATGTTTTGTGGTAGTCACTTGGCTATTAGAATGTTATAATGCGTTCATGACAAAAGGAAGTGTTTCTGTTAGAATTTGTAAACATTGCTTGTGTGTTAAAGGGTACATGTTTATTCTTTATAAGGATTTTTCCTTAACTCCAATTTTAAGAACGTTTAAAAGTCATTTATTAAGAAATAGCCTGAGTATTTAAAATTTTTCTTATACTAAAATTTGAGAAACAAGTCAGTTTAAAATTTTTAATTTCCATTTCAATAAAAGTTTACAGTCTTGTTTAGCTATCTTGGATGTTACTATAGTTAGAAGTTATTTAATACCAAAAATGATTAATACTAATGCAGTTCTCATTAGTGTTCTTTGATTTAAATATCAGGGATAAATTGATCCAGGTGTTACTGTAACTTTTTACCAGTTGTCTCATTTTTCACATTTAACATAGCTGACTGGTCTTTAGAGTAGCATGTGCTATTTTATCATTTTTATCTGATTGTAAAAGTAATTTCTCAGAGAATTGAATTTTCAATAAAGGCATAAAGAAAAAACGTTGAACATGAGCTTAATGATACCACCCAGAGATAAGTTGCTGTTAACAGTTAATCCTATTTCACTTCTCACATTCATTCGATTTTGCAAATATTTTCATTGCCTGAAATATGTGCTTTAGAGTTTACGGTTTCAACAAATAACTCAAGGTTTACATTATAGGCACCAGTCAGAAGACAGATGAAAGCTAAGCAACTGAACGCACAATCCTATGGTGTGACTAGTTCAACAGCTCGGAGGATATTGCAGTCTTTAGAGAAGATGTCAAGCCCTTTAGTGGTAAATTTTTTAAATCACAAATTCAGGAGTGTAACAGAATTTGAGTTTAGTGAAAAATCTTAATTTTATTATTTCAATATTAACAGGATGCAAAAAGAATTCCATCTGTTTTTTCTTCTCCTCTGAATTCCGTAAGTTGACTTTTAAATCTTCTTAGGAGATAATATTTTTATATATTGGTGATGAGAGTCATATTTTTTCCAAGTTTCCCATCTATTCTAATAGTGTTTTATTTTTTCAGCCTCTTGATAGGAGTGGGATAGATACCACCACAAATTTTCAGGCCAGAAGGGAAAAGGTAAGACTTCGTTAGCATTTATTTAAGGTATTGGCAGTTTTGTTGTATTTATTTATTTATTTTGCATTATGCGGGCCTCTCACTGTTGTGGCCTCTCCCGTTGCGGAGCACAGGTTCTGGACGTGCAGGCTCAGTGGCCGTGGCTCTTTGATTTAAATATCAGGGATAAATTGATCCAGGTGATACTATAACTTTGGCCTAGCTGCTCCGCGGCGCGTGGGATCTGCCCGGACTGGGGCACGAACCTGTGTCCCTGCATCGGCAGGCGGACTCTCAACCATTGCGCCACCGGGGAGGCCCTGTATTTATTTTTAAGTTGGCAAATATACAAATTGACTTTAATTGATAGTCATTAGGGAACATGTTTGAAAAAACAGATTTTTTTACTTGGACATTGTAGCCTCTTGTGAGGGCCTTACCACATGCTGTATGTATATGTAGTAGATGCTCAGTGAATATTTCTTGGTTATTTGGCATTTCCATCTTCAGTATCCTGGCAGTCTTTTTTTTTTTTTTTTTTAACTTTATTATTTAAAAAAATTTTGGGGGGGTATAGGTGATTTACAATGTTTTGTTAGTTTCAGGTGTATAGCAAAGTGAATCAGTTATACATATGTCCACTCATTTTTTAGATTCTTTTCCCATATAGGCCATTACGGAGTATAGAGTAGAGTTCCCTGTGCTATACAGTAGGTTCTTATTAGTTATCTATTTTATATATTCCTGTCAGTCTTTATGAGTGACTCTTACCTTTTGATAAATGAAAATAAGAGTGAACGGAGTTTGACGTTTTTATTAATTAGAAGTTCAGTGAACTAAAGCCCTCATTGAACATAGTTATCTTTGTAAATTTTCCTCATAAACAAACATTATGTCAAATTTGTTATGTGTGATGGGATTTCTAGTTGGCATATCTTCCATCAGTCAGCCAATGTACTGTTCCAAGATAGCAGAGCTAATAAAAAATATAACATAGATTATACATTGATAACCTTTTTTAGTGTATTCTGTTTGGTTAAAATTAGCTTTGGAGGTTACTGTGGGGGGAAAAAAGTGCTTGATAGTTAGAGTTAAAGAGGTATATTTTTTTGTCAGCTATATTTGTGGCTAGTTAAATATCCTTCAGGGGAAGCAGATTCCCAGATCATTACTTGTGAAAGCATTTATTATGATACCAAGTTCCCCCAGCAGTAATTGATTAAAATTATCATAAATCTCTGAATTAATTGTGGTAACTATATTCAAGATATTGGTAAATTATAATTATTGTTACTGAAATTCTGAAAGCTTAATTGAGTTTTTTCTTGGGATAGCATTGCTTCTCAGTTTTCCGTAGTACCCAGACATTTGTAATAAGGCAAGAGAGAATTCATTATTGGCTGCTGTGATGGGATTAATTTAAGCCATTAGCTGCTTTTCTCAGACTCACTTATATCAGATTGCTTAAAAAGACGTAAAATTAAAAAATTGTGCCATAAGAGAAGTTATCATCAATAAAAATTTTATTAATGGTTGAGTATAGTATCAATAAAATTTTGGTAATGGGTGCTAGGAAGTATAAAGACCAGAATACAGTATTGTAGTTCAGGTTTTACAGTTGTAATCAGAACAGTCTACAAAACAGACTTGTTCATTGAATTATAGGATCAGCACATTTGTGATGAGGATTTAGGGAAGAGCTAGTAACTATACAGAGGCATTGCCCTGGAAACCAGTGTTGTTCACATCACAGCTGCTGCTAGGTGAAAGGACTGTATTCATAGTATTACAGTCTTCGGACAGAGTAGAAGCTCTTGGCTTTATAGTTGTCTTACACCAACAGGATTTTTACTGTGTTTCAGTGTACCAAAAGAATGTTGACAAAACACTTGTGTACTTAGATAATGAAGCCAGTTCATCTTAATATTTGGAATTCTTCCCAGTGCTTTACTAATTAGACTTAAATTGTACGACTTTTGATTTGGTTTTTAGATAACAGTGGAAGAAAATTTACTTGGAGAGAGATTTGCTCATTTTTTAGCAATTAAGATATTTTCATAGCTAGTTAAAAAATACAGCTGAAGAGAATGTAGATAGTAATTTGGGGAAAATGGCAAAATCAGTTTTATGTTTGAATAAACATATATATGTATGTTGGTCAGTTTTATGTATGAATCAGTTCATATGTTTGAAATTCATCTTGTAAAACCTTAGATTATTCAAAATGCTCTGCAATAGTTTCCATTTTGTGTGTGTCACATGTGTGTGAAAAGGCATTAAGTCTAGAATAAAATAGTCTGTGAAACTGTTTTGAAATTATATGTAGGTATATGTCTAAATAAATAAGTACATACATAAGTTAATAATATAAATACACACACCCTTGGTTCTTTACTTTCACTTTTTCCTCCTAGTATTTGTTTGCACCCACTGGGTATTTCTCTAGGAAGTACTCATAGGCTCTGGGTTACGTTAGCTATTGTCAAATACTTTTCAGATATGCATCGCTGATATATGAAAATAAAAGTTTGTCTTTTGATTTCTGCCTGTCTGTAAGGTGGACTCTCAACACCCCCCTGTTCAGAGACTCATGACCCCAAAGCCAGTTTCCATAGCAGCAAATCGAACTGTTTATTTTAAACCATCTCTGACCCCATCTGGTGAATTAAGGAAGACTAATCAAAGAATAGATAAAAAGCACAGTGTGAGTATGTGTTTATTTTCACTAGTCTTTGAATATCGATTAAAATGAATAAGTAATGTAAAGTACCAGTAACTTACTACTGCAGTCTAGCAACTAGATAATGCATAAAGTTTGTGAATTAGTGATGATTACGAATTGGTATGGCTTTAAATGGTTGGCACCTTGGTCAAATCCTAAATTAGTGTTTACTAGTAAACACTAGTATATATTCATTGTTTAGATTAAATAATTTTGCCACACTAGCTTTATTTGTGTGTTTTGTTTATGTTATTGAACTATTTGAAAATAAATTTTAGACACCATGACTGTTCACCCCAAACTACTTTGGTATAGATCTCCTATGTTGTCATGTCTAAGCAAATTACTGTCAGTTCCTTCCTAATGTTATCTAATATCTAGTTCATATTCATATGTTATTTATAGCTGTTTGGGGTTTTTTTTTGTTTTTGTTTTTGCCATACCATGCATCTTGTGGGATCTTAGTTCCCCAACCAGAGATTGAACCTGGGGCCCAGGCAGTGAAAGCGCAGAGTCCTAACCACTGCACTGCAAGGGAATTAATTCCCTATGGCTACTTTCGAGCCAGAATCCAAACAGGTTTCACATATTACTTTTGCTTTTGTCTTTCTAGACCTCAAATCTTCATGCTCACCACATTGTTTTTGTTTTTAAATAACTTCCTTATTGAGATATAATTCACATACCTTGCCATTCACCTGTTTATTTAAAGTTTACAGTTCAGTGGTTTTAGTATATTCACAGTTGTTCATCTACCACTGCAGTCAATTTTAGAACATTTTCATCACCATCCCCTCCCCCTCATCCAAATCTCACATCTGTTAGTAGTCACTTTCCACCTCTACCCCTCAAGCCCTAGGCAACCACTAATCTGTCTCTATAGGTTTGCTTATCTGGACATTTCATATAAATGAAATCTTAAAATAAGTGGTCCTTGGTGTTTGGCTTATTTCACTTATGTTTTTGAGGTTCACATCATATATTAGAACTTCAGTCCTTTTTATGGCTGAATAATACTTCATTGTTTGGATATACCATGTTTATCCATTCATCAGTTGAGGGACATTTGGGTTGTTTTCACTTTTTAACTGTAATGAATAAATACTGCTGTGAACTTTTGTGTGCAAGTTTTTTTGTGGACATAGGTATTCATTTCTCTTGGGTCTTATAGCTTGGAGTAGAATTGTTAGGCACATTGGTATTTGAAAAGGCCAGGTCATTTGTCTTATATGATGTGTCTCGTATCCTGGGTTTGTCTGTTTTCCTGTGTCATTTAACTAAAGTGTATTTTTTTGTATTTACATAACATCTTCCTATTTGTGCCTTTGTTTATGTTTAATTTCATTCAATCTTCATAACTCAATTTCTTTAAAATTTTCAAACTAAAGTTGAAAGAATAGTACAATATTTACCCATTTCCTTTAACTTGACTCACCAGTCTAACATTTTGTTACATTTGCTTTATCAAACTTTAAAAAAATGATTTGAGCATAATTTTGGACTTGGAAGAAAAATCTTAAGAGCTCCACATTTTACTACATTTCCTTCATGTTCTTCTGTGTTTTCTACAAGCACATAACTGCAGAACAATTACTCAAACCAGAAAGAAACTTGTCATCGGTACAGTACTATTATTTACAGATTTTATTTAGATGTTTTCTACAAACACATAACTGCAGAACAATTACTAAAACCAAAAAGAAACTTGACATTGGTACAGTACTATTATTTACAGATTTTATTTAGATGCCAGTTGTCCCAAAAGAAAGAAAATGCAAGATCATGTCTTGCACTGAGTTGTCATATCTCTTTATCTCATTTAGTCTAGAACAGGTTTTTTTTTATTTGTTTGTTTTTTGGTATTTCATAACATTGATAGTTCTGAAGAGTAAAGTAAGCTGCGTGTTCGACGTCTCCTCATGATTAGACTCCAGTGTGGTACTTTTGGTAGTAATACCACAGAATAGAGTCTGAACTCTTCTCAGTGTCGTATTAGGAGGCACGCTCTACCAGCTTGTCCCACTCCTGACACTGTGATAACTAAGGTGGCGTCTGTGGGATTTCTTCACTGTGAAGTTACTATTTTACCTTTCGTAATTAATAAGATAACTTTGAGAGGATAAATATCTTTTTCACCCACCAGTGTTTCACCCACCATTATTGATGATATTTGCCTGAATCTATTATCTGTAGATGCCAAATGGTGGTTTTCTAATTACATTATTTCTTCTACCTTTATGAAGTTGGTTTTCTACTGTAGGAAGTTTTCTTTTCTCTTCGTTTGTGTGTATTTCTCTATTTAAGTCAGCATGAATTCTTCATAAGATTATAATCTTTTATTAGTATTATTTATTTTGATGCTCATATTGTCCCATATTTGGCCTTTGAACTGGCTCCTGTGTGTCCTTTTAATATTTCCCCATCATTTTTCAAGCACTTAGTTTCTTTTTGATACTATAAAACAACCCAGGCTCATCTTGTGAGTTTTCAGCCCCAGCCCTGTAATCAGCCATTTCTCCAAGGAACCCTGATTCCTTTAGATGGAGGAACTCTTAAGTTACAGAGAATCATTTCAAAAGGAATATCCTTGTAAATTTGATTGCACATTTAATAGGCCATAATGAGAGATAAGTAAAAGTATTTTTGTGGTTGGTAAGTGTATTAAATTTGTACAGTGCTGTTTTGTTGAAAGGACAGTTGTGCTTAGTGACAGTTTATGTGTATAATCACACTGTAGCTCTTGGTCATCATTCAGGAGACAGGGTACAGGTTGCAGATTTTAGGATTCACTAACTAAAAAATCATCAAATTCCTGATTCCAAATATTAAAATTCACAGATAGAAGGTTGGTGTTAAGAAAATTAAATAAGCAAGCGTGTAAATACATTGTGTTTATTCTTTCCTAGACTGGATATGAAAAAAATATGACACCAGGACAAAATAGAGAACAGCGAGAAAGGTAATGTCATCTTTATAGTGAAGCTTCTTTATACTTATTTGTAAGGTCTGTATTTGATTTGTATCTGCCTTTTTGAAGATTAAGAAGGTTAAAAAAATAGAAACCACACACACACACACACACACACACACACACACACACACACACACACCCCTGTCAGCTTTTAAAATCACATTCAGCTGAACATTTATTTTCTCAGTTGTTAGCAGTTCTAATTTTTTGGTGTTCAATTAGTTAACAAGTTATGGACCAGAGTAATACATCATTGGTTTTAATTTTCTCTTTCTTTGCCTAGTGGCTTTTCTTACCCAGATTTCAGTGTGTCTGCAGCCAATGGTTTGTCTTCTGGAGTAGGTGGTGGAGGTGGGAAGATGAGGCGAGCGAGGACGCGCTTTGTGGCATCTGAACGTCAAGAGGAGGAGGTAGGGTTGTACTCTTTTTCTTTTTCTTTTTTTTTTACATCTTTAGGGTTGTTGTACTCTTCTGAAGCATCGTAATACCTTGAAGTTTATTATTAAAAGCTTTGGTGTGGTGGTGAGGGGGAGACCTGGAGGTCCCCTGGAGGGGTGCGGTTTGGGGAGACCCAGCACAAGAATAATCTGCCATTGAAACAGTTCCTTAAAAGTGTATGTGTGTATGTTAAGCTGTCAGGCTTTTTTTTAAAATAATTTTTGGCTGCGTTGGGTCTTCGTTGCTGCGCGGGCTTTCTCTAGTTGCGGTGAGCAAGGGCTACTCTTCATTGCAGTGCGCTGGCTTCTCATTGTGGTGACTTCTCATTGTGGTGGCTTCTCTTGTTGCGGAGCATGGACTCTAGGCTTGCGGGCTTCAGTAGTTGTGGCATGCGGGCTCAGTAGTTGTGGAGTGCAGGCTCAGTAGTTGTGGCGCACAGGCTTAGTTGCTCCATGGCATGTGGGGTCTTGGTTTCCCCGACCAGGGATCGAACTGGCATCCCCTGCATTGCAAGATGGATTCTTAACCACTGGACCACCAGGGAAGTCCGGAGAAATGTTTCCACCTGTATAACCCAAACCCCTTATCAAGCTGTCAGACATTTTCATCACTCCAGAAAGTTCACTCATACACCTTCCCTGTCAATGCCCATTGCCTCCTGCCCCAGGGACAGTCACTATTCTCATTTGTTCCATCATATATATATATATATGGTTTTGCCGGTTCTAGAACTTCATATTGATAGTCAGTATGTATTCTTTTGTTCCTGACTATTGTGAATAAAGCTGCTGTGAACATCCTTGAACCTTTTTGTAGACATAAGTTATTTCTCTTAAGGTAAATAGAAGTGGAGTTATGAGGTTATATGATATGTATTTAACTTTTTAAGTAACTGACAAACTGTTTTCCCCAAAGTGATTGTAACATTTTACACTCCCACCAGCAGTGTGGGGCTTTTCTTAATTAACTACTCTTTATCAGTAGTTGACTGTCATCCTTTAAATTTTAACCATTCTGCTTTGTGTATGATGGTGTCTCATTGTAATTTTAATTTGCCTTTCTCTCTTGCTTAATAATGTGTTCTTCTTTATGTGTTTATTGGCCATAATATCTTCCTTTGTGAAGTGTCAGATCTTTTGCTCTTTTAAAAATTGGATTGTCTTACTATCATCGAGTTGTAGGAACTCTATAAATTCTAGACCCAAGTACTTTGTCAGATACGTGTCTTACAAATATTTTCTCCCAGTTTGACTTGCCTAATCCTTTTCTTAACAGTATTCTTTGATAAGCATATGTTCTAACTTTATGAAGTCTGAACTTACCCATTTTTTCCCATTATTTTTACTGTTCTTTGTGACCTAAGAAACCTATCCCCAGGCTGCCAAAAAAGTCTCCTATGTTTTCTTCTAGGAGATTTATAGTACTGCTTTTATGTTTTTCCTAGTTTCCTTTTTGATTCCTTATATGATCTGTGGATTATTAAGAAGTGGATTTAGTCGTGATTTTAATGTTTTGAAATGTATTGAGACTTGTTTTGTAGCCCAGCACATGGTCTGCTTGATGAGTCTTGATGAATGTATATTCTGCGGTTGTTGGGTGTAGTATTCTCTAGATATCAGTTAGATAAGATGACTGATAGTATTTCTAAGATCTTTGTTCTTGCTGAATTTTGGAGGGAGTGGGGTGGGGAGATGTCTGTTTACTGTATTGTTGAGATATGAGTTAAAATTGTCAACTTTTATTTGGTGAATTTATCTTTTTCCCATTTATAATGTCAATTTTTGCTTATTTTGAGGCCCTCATTGGTGCATACACCTTATATCTATTGTGGCTTCTCAGTGATTTGCCCCTTTTAATATTACTAAATGTCCTTTAAAAAAATCTTTGGAAATATTCTTTGTTTTGAAACCTGCTTTAGCCGGTTTTTAATATAGCCAGCCACTTTATTACTGGAATTAGCCTTCTTATGCTCACTAACTGCAAGTTATATCTTTTACCATCCATTTACTTTCAGTCTGTGCCTTTTCGTTTAACGTCAGTCTCTTATAGACAGCATATAATTGAGTCTTGTCCTTTTATCTATTTTCTGCCTTTTAATTGGAATGTTTACTTATATTATTGGTATGGTTGGATTAAGGTCTACCTTTTTTTAAATTTTCTGTTTTTCCCACTTGTTTTTTGTTTCTCTCTTGTACCTTTTGAAAGCTGTCTTCTTTTAGGTTAAGTGGAAAAATTAAGAGGAAAAATGGACGTTTACCTCACATATTCTCCACTTCTTCCAGAAATCTGAATTTCCATTTGGTATCATTTCCCTTCACCCTGAAGAACCTATAGAGCAGGTTTTATGGTGACAGATTCTTAGTTTTGTTTTCTCCAAGTGCCTTTATTACACACCTGTAGTTTACAGAGATTTGGTTTGCCAGAGATTTAGACAGTTTATATGCAGACTTGGGACTCCCCTTCTGTGGCTCTTCATTCCTGCATCTCCCCTTATTTTCTACCTACTGTGATCACCTTTGTGTGTCCTTTGAATGCCTCAACCAACGGATTTGCAGTTTTCTTTCTGAATTTCAACTATCCAACTGGCATCAACTCAAAGAGAGCAGGAAGCTCACTCAGAAGAAGCCCGTCTTCTAAGTATCTTCTTCCCTCCAGTATCTGCTTGCTTTTGGTTGCTTTGTAGTGTTTTCAGATGGATGTTTTTAATATATTGTCCAGCGTCTATAATTCTTATCTGTCAGAGCATTGGTCAGACACAAGCTCCTCCACCATTAGCAGAAGTGGAACTCTTTTCGTTTGTTCTAGTCTGGGTCATTTGAGACTAGTGGTGGTCTTTGCTATATTGAGTTAAAAACCAAGGCAGTTCACCAGACTTACCAGTGCTGACATTTATTAAATGCTTGTTTTACATGCCAAGACCCAAAGTGACTTTCTTTCATATTAATACCACAACTATGGTATGTTAATTTTTTTTCTCATTTTCACCAGTTAGGAAATTGGTACTGAGGACAGTTAGGTTCACAAAGTCTCATGGCTGACTGGTGGCACATATCTTGTTGGTGGGTTTCATATCTTGTTTAGTTTTTTCTTTTTTTATTCAAGAGCTCACATTAACACTGCATAGTGCTACCGTATCCCTGTTTATTCTAAACTTACCTGTAACTATTGATATATCAGTTCTACCTGAAAATAAGTAGAGTCAAAAGTATGACACGAAAGATGAAATATACCATTGTAAAACATGTTGTGTTTTAGGAAATGCAAGTCCCAGTATTACCGAGAATCTCTCTACCCATCACCAGTTCTTCACTGCCTACCTTCAGTTTTAGTTCTTCTACGATCACAACTTCCTCTCCATCACCCACTACTCCTTCACAATCATTAACAAACCAGGTAAAAGACCGTTGTACCAATAGAGGTGTTTTTTGTTTTTTCTCATTCTTTATTTTTAAAAAAGCTAATCTGTTTAAAGCAATGATTAATTTTCACTATGGAAATTAACAACTCAGTAAGATGAGAAAGATGGAAATAGTGTTTTGCTTTTTTTTTTTTAATGTACATCATGATGGGAGCATTCTTCAATTCTTATGAATGCATTAGAGGAAGAGTTGATTATTAGTTTGTTTCCAAACAATGTTGCCAGTTAAAATACTTGGTTTTTTTTCCAGTGAGAGTGGATTTATGTTTTTGTTTCTCAAGTAGTATTAACATTTTTAATCTGCTCCTGAAATTTTTATGCTTTTTTCCCTTTTACATCTTCTGAACATATTCTTGTAGATGTTATTTTTGCCCTTTAGATAAATATCTCCCTCTAAGGTAATGTATTTTCCCTTCCAAGAGGAAGCAAGATCTTATAGCAGTTAACTGTTAAGTAGTTTTCAGAAGTTAAAAAGTGATTTTTAAATTCAAAAGGGGAAAAAATTGCTTTTGGCTTCTTTGTAATAATTAATTTTGCTTAAGGTCTTTTTTTTATTGTCAATTTCTTTTCTAAAAAACTATTTTTGTATCGTTTCTTTAATAATTTGGAAAACTAGGTACAGATGACCTCTCCAAACAGCACTGGCAGCCCCTTGTTTAGATTTTCATCTCCAATTGTAAAATCTACTGAGGCAGATGTACTACCTCCGTCATCTGTAAGTAACAAGCAAGGAATATTTCATATTTGATTTCAAAGGCATACTGTATTTTTAAAATCAGATCTAAGATGCCATTGGTAGTAAGAAATACCACTTTTCTCACCAAAATAATTCCAGTGTACAGAAAACTTTGAATGAATATCTATATATTTTTTACTATATATACATATATGCATATGCATTTTCTTATGTACCATTTGCAAGTTAGGATGCAGACATCTTGGTACCCTTAATACCTTTCCGTGTATCCCCTAAGAAAAAGGATATTCCTTTGTATACCCACAATACAGTTATCCTATCCAAGAAATGTAACATGATATAATAGTAATAGTGTTTCATGTTCAGATCTACCCATCAGCCCCAGACTGTCCTTTAATTGTTGTTTGTTTGTCTTGGTCCTGGATCCACTTACGATTAGGACTAATCTAAGTCATATTGAATTTAGTTAACATGTCTCTTGAATTGACTTTAATCTAGAAAAGTTGGAAGTTTTTATGTCCCACAATATGTATTTGTTTCTTCATAATTAAGAATAAATATTTTGAGTAAGAAAATACATAAGTTTAATGTTCCAATTGCCCTACCTGTATTTGGCATGTGTATCATTTTAACATGTTACTTTCTGTTTTTCACTGTGTCCTTGTTTTCTGTCACAACTAGATGTTCCAGATCATTTTGTAACTTCCCTGCCACATGCCTGAAATGCACTTGTTGGCCATAAAGTCTCATATTTTTTTATTAGGAAATGGCATTTAGAAATCCGGAACTGGGAATCAGGAGCACATTATTTTACATGTTGCTTTGAATGAAAAAATGCTTCAGAAATTTAAAATGCTCTTGTTAAACTGTGACACACCATTCATTATAAGCATACCAATTTTAGAGATTTAAAATAGGAGAAACTGTGAATCTTAGAACATGTGGTATTCAGTATATTTTTTTGACTTGGCATAAAATAGAGCTTTATATTTGATAATCATTTGAAGCTAAATGGACACTGAAAAGACACCTTCTCTTTCTACAGATTGGATTTACATTTAGTGTGCCCGTGGCAAAGACAGCAGAATGTTATGGCACTAGTAGTGCCTCAGAGCCACTTACAAGGAGTTCAGGTAAGGAACCATTTCCATAATATTTCACATAAAAATACATTAGATTGATATTTTAAATTATCTTTTACCTTTGGCAGTTCTTGTAAATGGTTTCATTTGAATACAGTTAGCTCTCTAAATGTGAGTGGTTACAGTTTGGATGTGAAAGGGATGGTCACAATAACAAATTTATCCACTGTCTTTGTTTAGTCAAAATAAAGTGATAGTTTATTATAAATGAAATCTTCCCTTTCTTTTTAACATCTTTATTGGAGTATAATTGCTTTACAGTGGTGTGTTAGTTTCTGCTGTATGACAAAGTGAATCAGCTGTACGTATACGTATATCCCCATATCTACTCCCTCTTGCATCTCCCTCCACCCTCCCTACCCCACCCCTCTAGGTGGTCACAAAGCACCAAGCTGGTCTCCCTGTGCCATGCGGCTGCTTCCCACTAGCTATCTGTTTTACATTTCGTAGTGTATATATGTTGGTGCCACTCTCTCAGTTTGTCCCAGCTTACCCTTCTCCTTCCCAGAGTCCTCAAGTCCGTTCTCTGGTCTGCATCTTTTTTCTTTATTCCAGTCCTGCCCCTAGGTTCTTCAGAACCCTTTTTTTTTTTTTAAGATTCCATATATATGTGTTAGCATATGATACTTGTTTTTCTCTTTCTGACTTCACTCTGTGTGACAGACTCTAGGTCCATCCACCTCCAAATAACTCAATTTCATTTATTTTTATGGCTGAGTAATATTCCATTGTATATGTCGATGGACACTTAGGTTGCTTCCATGTCCTGGCTATTGTAAATAGTGCTTCAGTGAACATTGTGGTACATGACTCTGTTTGAATTAAGGTTTTCTCAGGGGATATGCCCAGTAGTGGGATTGTGGGGTCATATGGTAGTTCTATTTTTAGTTTTTTAAGGAACCTCCATACTGTTCTCCATAGTGGCTGGAGATTTACATTCCCACCAGCAGTGCAAGAGGGTTCTCTTTTCTCCACACTGTCTCCAACATTTATTGTTTGTAGGTTTTTTTATGATGGCCATCCTGACTGGTGTGAGGTGATACCTCATTGTAGTTTTGATTTGCATTTCTCTAATGATTAGTAATGTTGAGCATCCTTGCATGTGTTTGTTGACAATCTGTATATCTTTGGAGCATTGTCTATTTAGGTCTCCGCCCATTTTGGGGTTGGGTTATTTTTTTTTTTTGATACTGAGCTGCTTGTATATTTTGGAGATTAGTCCTTTGTCAGTTACTTTGTTTGCAAATATTTTCTCCCATTCTGAGGGTTGTCTTTTCATCTTTTTTTATGGTTGCCTTTGCTGTGCAAAAGCTCTTAAGTTTCATTAGGTCCCATTTGTTGATTTTTGTTTTTATTTCATTTCTTTAGGAGGTGGGTCAAAAAGCATCTTGCTGTGATTTATTAGAGTGTTCTGCCTATAGTTAGATAGTGTCTGGCCTTACATTTAGGTCTTTAATCCATTTTGAGTTTATTTTTGTGTATGGTGTTAGGGAGTGTTCTAATTTCATTCTTTTACATGTAGCTGTCCAGTTTTCCCAGCACCACTTACTGAAGAGGCTCTTTTCTCCATTGTATGTTCTTGCCTCCTTTATCAAAGATAAGGTGACCATATGTGCGTAGGTTTATCTCTGGGCTTTCTATCCTGTTCCATCGATCTATATTTCTGTTTTTGTGCCAGTGCCAGACTATCTTGATTACTGTAGCTTTGTAGTAATAGTCTGAAGTCTGGGAGCCTGATTCCTCCAGCTCCGTTTTTCTTTCTCAAGATTGCTTTGGCTATTTGGGGTCTTTTGTGTTTCCATACAAATTGTGAAATTTTTTTGTTCTAGTTCTGTGGAAAATGCCATTGGTAGTTTGATAGGGATTGCATTGAATCTGTAGATTGCTTCGGGTGATATAGCCATTTTCAGTGTTGATTCTTCCAATCCAAGAATACGGTATATCTCTCCATCTATTTGTATCATGTTTAATTTCTTTCATCAGTGTCTTATAATTTTCTGCATACAGGTCTTCTGTCTCCTTAGGTAGGTTTATTCGTAGGTATTTTATTCTTTTTGTTGCAGTAGTAAATGGGAGTGTTTCCTTAATATCTCTTTCAGATTTTTCATCATTAGTGTAGAGCAATGCAAGAGATTTCTGTGCATTAATTTTGTATCCTGCTACTCTACCAGATTCGTTGATTAGCTCTGGTAGTTTTCTGGTAGCATTTTTAGGGTTCTCTGTATGTAGTATCATGTCATCTGCAAACAGTGACAGTTTTACTTCTTTTCTGATTTGGATTCCTTTTATTTCCTTTTCTTCTCTGATTGCTGTGGCTAAAACTTCCAAAACTATGGTGAATAAGAGTGGTGAGAGTGGAAACCTTGTCTTGTTCCTGATCTTAGTGGAAATGGTTTCAGTTTCTCACCACTGAGAACGATGTTGGCTGTGGGTTTGTCATATGTGGCCTTTATTATGTTGAGGTAGGTTCCCTCTATGCCCACTTGCTGGAGAATTTTTATCATAAATGGGTGTTGAATTTTGACAAAAGCTTTTTCTGCATCTATTGAGATGATCATATGGTTTTTATCCTTCAGTCTGTTAATATGATGTATCACATTCATTGATTTGCATATATTGAAGAATCCTTGCATTCCTGGGATAAACCCCACTTTATCATGGTGTGTGATCTTTTTAGTATGCTGTTGGATTCTGTTTGCTAGTTTTTGTTGAGGATTTCTGCATCTATGTTCATCAGTGATATTGGCCTGTAGTTTTCTTTCTTTGTGACATCCTTGTCTGGCTTTGGTGTAAGGGTGATGGTGGCCTCGTAGAATGAGTTTGGGAGTGTTCCTCCCTCTGCTATATTTTGGAAGAGTTTGAGAAGGATAGGTGTTAGCTCTTCTCTAAATGTTTGATAGAATTTGCCTGTTCCATCTGGTCCTGGGCTTTTGTTGGAAGATTTTTTTTTTTTTTGCGGTACGCGGGCCTCTCACTGTTGTGGCCTCTCCCGTTGCGGAGCACAGGCTCCGGACGCGCAGGCTCAGCGGCCATGGCTCACGGGCCCAGCCGCTCCACGGCACGTGGGATCTTCCTGGACCGGGGCACAAACCCATGTCCCCTGCATCGGCAGACTCTCAACCACCACGCCACCAGGGAAGCCCAAGTTGGAAGATTTTTAATCACAGATCCAATTTCAGTGCTTGTGATTGGTCTGTTTATATTTTCTGTTTCTTCTTGGTTCGGTTTCAGAAGGTTGTGCTTTTCTAAGAGTTCCAGGTTGTCCATTTTATTTGCATATAGTTGCTTGTAGGAATCTCTCATGATCCTTGGTATTTCTGCAGTGTCAGCTGTTACTTCCCCTTTTTCATTTCTAATTCTATTGCTTTGAGTCTTCTCTCTTTTTTTCTTGATGGGTCTGGCTAATGGTTTATCAATTTTGTTTATCTTCTGAAAGAACCAGCTTTTAGTTTTATTCATCTTTGCTATCGTTTCCTTCATTTCTTTTTCATTTATTTCTGATCTGATCTTTATGATTTCTTTCCTTCTGTTAACTTTGGTGGGTTTTTTTGTTCTTTCTCTAATTGCTTTAGGTGTAAGGTTAGGTTGTTGGAGATTTTTCTTGTTTCTTGAGGTAGGATTGTATTGCTATAAACTTCTCTCTTAGAACTGGTTTTGCTGCATCCCATAGGATTTGGGCTCTCATGTTTTCATTGTCATTTGCTTCTAGGTATTTTTTATTTCCTCTTTGATTTCTTCAGTGATCCCTTGGTTATTTAGTAGCATATTGTTTAGCGTCCATGTGTTTGTATTTTTTACAATTTTTTCCCTGTAATTGATATCTAGTCGTATAGTGTTGTTGTCGGAAAAGACACTCGATATAATTTCAATTTTCTTAAATTTACCAAGGCTTGACTTGTGACCCAAGATATGATCTATCCTGGAGACTGTTCCATGAGCACTTGAGAAGAAAGTGTATTCTGTTGTTTTTGGATGGAGTGTCCTATAAAACCAATTAAGTCCATCTTGGTTAATGTATCTTTTAAAGCTTGTGTTTCCTTATTTATTTTTGTTTTGGTTGAGCTATCCATTGGTGAAAGTGGGGTGTTAAAGTCCCCTACTGTTACTGTGTTCCTGTCGATTTCCCCTTTTATGGCTGTTAGCATCTGCCTTATGTATTGAGGTGGTCCTATGCTGGGTGCATGAATATTTACAATTGTTATATCTTCTTCTTGCATTGATCCCTTAATCATTATGTAGTGTCCTTCTTTGTGTCTTGTAATAGTCTTTATTTTAAAGTCTATTTTGACTCATGAGAATTGTTACTCCAACTTTCTTTTCATTTCCATTTGCACAGAATATCTTTTTCCATCCCCTCACTTTCAGTCTATATGTGTCCCTAGGTCTGAAGTGGGTTTCTTGTAGACAGCATATATATGGGTCTTGTTTTTGTATCCATTCAGCCAGTCTATGTCTTTTGGTTGGAACATGTAATCCATTTACATTTAAGGTAGTTATCAATATGCATGTTCCTGTTACCATTTTAATTGTTTTGGGTTTGTTATTGTAGGTCTTTTCCTTCTCTTGTCTTTCCTGCCTAGGTAAGTTCCTTGAGCATTTGTTGTAAAGCTGGTTTGGTGGTGCTGAATTCTCTTAGCTTTTGCTTGTCTGTAAAGGTTTTAATTTCTCTGTGGAATCTGAATGAGATCCTTGCTGGGTAGAGTAACCTTGTTTGTAGGTTTTTCCCTTTCATCACTTTAAATATGTCCTGCCACTCCTTTCTGGCTTGCAGAGTTTCTGTTGAAAGTTCAGCTGTTAACCTTATTGGGATTCCCTTGTATATTATTTGTTACTTTTCCCTTGCTGCTATTAATATTTTTTCTTTGTATTTAATTTTTGATAGCTTGATTAATATGTGTCTTAGCGTGTTTCTCCTTGGATTTATCCTGTATGGGACTCTGTGCTTCCTGGACTTGATTGAAAACTTCCCTAACATGGGAAAGGATATAGTCAACTATAATCTCTTCAAATATTTTCTCAGTCCCTTTCTTTTTCTCTTCTTCTTCTGGGACCCCTATAATTCGAATGTTGGTGTGTTTAATGTTGTCCCGGAGATCTCTGAGACTCTCCTCAGTTCTTTTCATTCTTTTTTCTTTATTCTGCTCTGTGGTAGTTATTTGCACTATTTTATCTTATCCATTCTTCTGCCTCAGTTATTCTGCTATTGATTCCTTCTAGAGAATTTTTCATTTCATTTATTGTGTTGTTCATCATTGTTTGTTTGCTCTTTAGTTCTTCTAGGTTCTTGTTAAACGTCTTTTGTATTTTCTCCATTCTATTTCCAAGATTTTGGATCATCTTTACTATCATTACTCTGAATTCTTTTTTAGGTAGACTGCCTATTTCCTCTTCATTTGTTTGGTCTGGTGGGTTTTTTCCTTGCTCCTTCATCTGCTGCGTATTCTTCTGTCTTCTCATTTTACTTAACTTACTGCATTTGGGGTCTTCTTTTCGCAGACTGCAGGTTCGTAGTTCCTTTTGTTTTTGGTGTCTGCCCCCAGTGGGTAAGGTTGGTTCAGTGGGTTGTGTAGGCTTCCTGGTGGAGGGGACTGGTGCCTGTGTTCTGGTGGATGAGGCTGGATCTTGTCTTTTTGGTGGGCAGGACTGTGTCTGGTGGTGTGTTTTGGGGTGTCTGTGAACTTAGTATGACTTTAGGAAGCCTCTCTGCTGCTCATGGTTGGTGTTGTATTCCTGTATTGATAGTTGTTTGGCATAGGGTGTCTAGCACTGGAGCTTGCTGGTCGTTGAGTGGAGCTGGGTCTTAGCGTTGTGACGGAGATCTCTGGGAGAGCTGTCGCTGATTGATATTACGTGGAGCTGGGCGGTCTCTGGTCGTCCAGTGTCCTGAACTTGGCTCTCCCACTTCAGAGGCTCAGGCGTGGCACCCGGCTGGAGTACTGGGACCCTGTCGGCCACACGGCCAGGTATGTGGGGCGTTTCTTGCCTTTTGGGAGGTCTGAGGTCTTCTGCTAGTGTTCAGTAGGTGTTCTGTAGGAGTTGTTCCACGTGTAGATGTATTTCTGATGTATTTGTGGGGAAGATGGTGATCTTCACGTTTTACTCCTTTGCCGTCTTGAAGGTCGCCCCCTGTGTTTACTTTTGATTACAACAGTTATTGTTACTCTTCTCTTGGTATCGTATTTGATGTATTGTTTCAGGAATATCCTGATGGTTATAAATTTGTCCTAAGTTGGGGGAACCAAGCAACAGGGAGCTGTGCTGTCGTTTGCTCCTGTCACTGGAACTACTCCTATTGCTGCAGCTTTGCTCCTAGGCCTCCACTCACCAGATCCAGGCATCCTTCCAGGAGCCATGACTGCTGGTTACTGATCCCAGGGCTGCCCACCAGGTCTCACAGAGGTGTCTGGTATTAACCTGTCTACCAGTGCTCTCAGTACCAGACTCTCCTCTGTGCTAAGCAGATGTCGTCATCTGAGCAACAGGAGAGCTCCCTCAGCAGGTCTCTGGCCGAGGAAGCTCTATAAATGAAATGTTACAAGAAGTTCAAGGGTGGTCTACATTGTAATTACAGTGGATTCCATCTGTAGGTTTACTCTTGAGTTCACAAGCATTTTTATGCGTAAGGGTTATGCCAGCCTCTGCAGATAGTGATATATAATTTCTAAACTCAAAAAAATGGGCGTAATTGAGGGAAAGAAATGAATATTCAGATAATTAAAACATAGGCTTTTGCTGTGGTGGTGGTGGTTTTGTTTCAAGTATTGGGTGTTTGGGAAATGAAGAATAATCTGGGCTGAGTTACTCAGGTCAAGAATTCTGAGTAAGGGCATTTCTCACCCAACAAACAGCCAAATGCAAGAGAACAAGAGGAAAAGCATGGCATACTTTGAAAATCACAAATAATTTGTCATGAGATTGAGAGGTAGCTTTAAATTCTAAAAATTCTCTGAATGCTATGCTCAATAATTGGATTTTAATCTGAATGTGGTAGGAGAACATTGGGTGGTTTTTATAGGGGGTGCGATGGTGCCTTGGAGTAACAGCAGTGTGTTGAGTGGGCATGTGGGTGGGAGTGGGGTGTCATATGCTGAGACACCAGTTAAGGGGCTGTTGCCTTATTCAGAAGTGTTTCGTTGACTATCTGCTGAGTTTGGGAATTTTTTAAAAACTAGATCCTCCCTCAAAAGGTAGATTTAAAAAGCTATCAAAGAGCCAGGACCTATAAGCTAAGAAAGTCTTTGTCTTTGGATGATCTGGAAGACAAGAGCATAGGTTACGAAAGTGGCACAAAATAAGAATTTGACTGGTATGTTTTCAATCCTGATTTTTGTTGAATAAAACAGCCCTGTGTAAGAGAAAGTAATAAGCATATTTCAGGTGTACTTAACACATGATTTTTTGTTCTTTAATGTTACTGTGAATTCAAGAAGAATAAACCAATTCAAATTTCATTTTCATGCCTGGTTATGAGGGAAAGGCATTGAAGTCCTTCAGTTTTTATTAATGCTTTACTAATGGTAACCGAACGAGTAATAGTTTGTGAAAACAACTTTTGTGTTCCATTACATCTGGGGAAATTACCCAGATTTTTCAGGAGTTTATATGAGTGGCATATATAGAATTATTCTTACATTGAGACCTCTGTTTCTCACCACTTCTGTCATTAAAAAGCTGATGAAAATGCGGAAGTCATGATTACGCTGTGATAGGAGCTAATTTTCCCATTATCGTCATTTTCCCTCTCTTTGAGTACACTTTAGGAAATCCTTAAAATTTACCTTAAGTTGCTAAAAGCAGTTCAATTTTGATTATAAAGGAAGATAGAATGTGATAAAGTAATAAAAGCATTTTTCTTTTGACACAGTTGTAAGAGATAGGTATGGTGTTTTGTTTTTTTGCACATTTTTATTATTCAGGTGAAATTGACATAAGATAAAGTTAATCAAAGGGAACAATTCATTGGTGTGTAGTACAGTCACAGTGTTGATTGTGTTTAGTACAGTCACCACCTCTAACTAGTACCAAACATTTTTATCACTTCCAAAAGGAAACCTGTACCCATTAACCAGTTTTTCCCCATTCCCCCCCCCGCACCCCGCAACTGCTGACAGCTACTAATCTGTGTTCTGTTTCTATGTATTTACCTATCCTGGAACCATACAGTGTGACTTTTTGTATCTGGCTTCTTTCACGTACCGTTTTCAAGGTTCATCTGTCTTGTAGTATGTATCATTACTTCATTCCTTTTGTGGCTGAATGGTATTCCACCATATGGATATACCATAATTTATCTGTTTATTCGTTGATAGACATTTGAGTTGTTTCCACTTTGTGGCTATTGTGAATAGTGGTGCTGTGAATATGCATGTACTTGTATTTGTTTGAATACTGGTTTCAGTGCTTTGGAGTGTATACCTGGAATGGAGTTGATGGATCAAATGATAGTCCTATATTTAACTTCTTGAGGAACTACAAAACGGCCCATTTTACATTCCCACCAGCAGGATTCAAATTTCTCCATGTTCTCACCATGTTTATTATTTTCCATTTTTTGATGATAGCCGTCGTAGTGGGTATGAAGTGATGCTTCATTGTGGTTTTTGTTGTTGTTGTTGTTTTTGCGGTACACGGGCCTCTCACTGCTGTGGCCTCTCCCATTGCGGAGCACAGGCTCCGGACGCGCAGGCTCAGCGGCCACGGCTCACAGGCCTAGCCACTCCACGGCATGTGGGATCTTCCCGGACCGGAGCATGAACCCACGTCCCCTGCATCGGCAGGTGGACTCTCAACCACTGCACCACCAGGGAAGCCCTTCATTGTGGTTTTGATTTGCATTTATTTCCCTGAAGACTAATGGTGTTTAGTACTTTTTTTTTTTTTTTTTTTTTTTTTGGAACAGAGAAAGGTTTATTGCAGGGCCAAGCAAGGAGAACAGGTGGCTTATGCTTAAAAAAACTGAACTCCTGTTTAGCATCTTCTCATGTGCTTTTTGGCCCTTTACATATCTTCTTGGGAGAAATGTCTGGTCAGGTCCTTTGCCCATTTTTAAATTGGTTTGTCTTCTTGTCACTGAGTTGTAGCGTTTTTATATAGTCTGGATACTAGATCTTTATCAGATGTGTGATTTGCAAATATTTTTTCCCATTCAGTCAGTTGTCACTTTCTTGGTAATGTCCTTAGATGCACAAAGATTTCTAATTTTGGTGAAGTTCAGTTTTTTATTTACTTGTGCTTTTGGTGTCATATCTAAGAATTCATTGTCAAATCCATGGTCATGAAGATACACCTCCTAGGCTTTCTTTTAAGAGTTTTATGGTTTCAGTTCTTATGTTTAGGTCATTGATCCATTTTTTTGTTAAATTAATTAATTTATTTTTGTCTGCGTTGGGTCTTTGTTGCTGTGCACGGGCTTTCTCTAGGTGCGGCAAGTGGGGGCTACTCTTCTTTGCCGTGCGCGGGCTTCTCGTTGCAGTGGCTTCTCTTGTTGCAGAGCACGGGCTCTAGGTGCACAGGCTTCAGTAGTTGTGGCTCGTGGGCTGTAGAGTGCAGGCTCAGTAGTAGTGGCACACGGGCTTAGTTGCTCCGCGGCATGTGGGACCTTCCCAGACCAGGGCTCGAACCTGTGTCCCCTGCATTGGCAGGTGGATTCTTAACCACTGTGCCACCAGAGAAGTCCCCATTGATCCATTTTGAATTAATTTTTGTTTATGGTGTGAGATAAGGGTAGGTAGGGTTTTCGAACTACTTTACCCACTGCTTTTAAATTGGCAAGCACTTTAGAAGAAAAACCTGATTATTTATATTTTATTATGGAAAATTTCAAACATTCTCAGAAGTGGAAGAGTAGACTGAATCCCCATACACACTTTACTGAGCTTCAGCATTTGCCATTTTGTGACCAATCTTGTTTCTCTCTCCCTCCTTCCTTCCTTCTCCCCTCACACACACAAACACACCTATCAGGTAATTTTGAAACAATCCCAAACATATTTCATCTGTAAACAGAAATATAATGACAAAATGATTATTGTACTCACAATATAGATCTCTTATTTTAAGTATAAGGATATGTTCGTTTTCGCAAGTTTGGGAACTATGAAAAGTAAAAATATCACTCTTTAGATGTAAACAGTCAAAATCTTCTGGACTTTCTAACCTACTCTTTCACATAACTATGCTTCTAAGAATGATTTTTTGTGGCTGCATAGCATTCCATCATGTCACTGTTCTGTAATTTATGTAGCTAGCCCCTTTTATTAAGTATCATCCAGGCTTTCAATATAATAACTGAAAGATATTTTCAATCATAGGATGAATTTATAGAAATGAAATATCTGGCTTAATTAAACATTACATTTTTTTAACATCTTTATTGTAGTATAATTGCTTTACAATGTTGTGTTATTTTCTGCTGTGTAACAAAGTGAATCAGCTATATGTATACATATATCCCCATATCCACTCCCTCTTGTGTCTCCCTCCCACCCTCCCTATCCCATCCCTCTAGGTGGTCACAGAGCACTGACCTGATCTCCCTGTGCTATGCGTCTGCTTCCCAGTAGCTATCTGTTTTACATTTGGTAGTGTATATATGTCCATGCCACTCTCTCACTTCATTCCAGCTTACCCTTCCCCCCCACCCCGTGCCCTCAAGTCCATTCTCTGTGTCTGCGTCTTTTTTCCTGTCCTGCCCCTAGGTTCTTCAGAACCTTTTTTTTTTTTAGATTCCATATATATGTGTTAGCATACGGTATTTGTTTTTCTCTCTCTGATTTACTCCACTCTGTATGACAGACTCTAGGTCCGTCCACCTCACTACAAATAACTCAATTTCATTCCATTTTATGGCTGAGTAACATTCCATTGTATATATGTGCCACGTCTTCTTTATCCATTCATCTGTCTATGGACACTTAGGTTGCTTCCATAAACATTAATTTTTAAAGTTTTTTTTTTAATCAGTGTTGTAAATTGCTGTGTAATCAAATACATATTTCATACAGTGTTTGAACTCGCCCCTGTTGCCATATCCTCTTCAGGGTTTCAGTCTGATGAAACTGGTGAACTTATTGGTAACAATTATAGATTATATATAGTTTATATAATTTTTTGTCCTTCTGGAGGAGAGAGATGTACAGTATGGGAAATAGTATTTTTTGCTTCCTTGTAATGGCAAGTTAACCCTGTACTTTAAATCATTTGTTCATTATCTTTGAATTACAGTGACTTTTTTGGTGTGTTTTTTTTTTAAGATGTTGATTCAGATTGACTTTGAGAGATTTTTAATACATGTAACTTGCTTTTTCTTAGCATAATATCTCTTACAATTAAAAAAAATTACAGCTCAAGATATCACTGCAGTGAACAGTCCAAGCTGTAAGGAGAAACCAGATGAAGATTGCAAGGGCCCTTTCAAACCTGCAAAAACCCTGAAAGAAGGAAGTGTCCTAGATGTTCTGAAGAGCCCTGGTAAGATAATGGCTGCCCTTGAGATAATCTAAAATCTTAATTGCAAAATCATGATCTGATCTTAATATCATTTGTTAATACTTTGTTGTACTTCAGGCTTTTAAAAAATGATGTCTAGTTTGATAGGAGATTGGCTTTTGAATGTAGATGTAATCAGATGTAACTTTTTAGGTGCAAGACCTTAGAAACTATTTCTTTAGAATTTAAGGACTCTGCACTAAAATGGAATCTCTAAGGGGCAAGTATAGAAGGAGAAAAGGTGAATTGCCTGTTACTTAGAGATGGGCCAATAATTGGAAAAAAGTAAATAAACCTGATGATATACCTGGACATGTCTCTCTCTGAGAGCATTGAACTGCCTTGTTCTTCTCAGATTATTCCCCAGTTGTGGGATATATATATAACAAAGCCAAGTAGAAAGCAAACATATGCTGACTGTAACACACACACGCACGCGCGCGATAGTACTCACTTCAAATAAAATAAGATATGAATGTTAGTGGGTAAGAATTTGAAGATAATGAATAGAAGTCCTCAAATAGGAATAGGTTTTCAGTTTGAAAATCAAAGAGGATAGTATAATTCCAACTGGGATGTATACTATAAGAATATAAAAGTGTTTATAAGATAATCTAGTAGCTCAGAAAGAATTTAGATTTATCCAGCACATGTGTTCATGTATAACTGCACATGAGTTTCAATAATAAGGTTAGATGCTACAGCAAGATTTAGAGGGATTAGGTTTTTTTGGTGTAGCTCCCATTTTATAGATGAGTATACTGCCTACTAGAATCTCAATATAGACGGTTTTATGCAGTTATGGGCAGGACTCCAGAATGCCTGTGTTAGGGTGAACTGAGTGGTAGTCAGCATCAAATGCATATAGGTTATCTTCATAGAAGTTACACTTTGCATTCATAATGCCCACTCCTCCCCTCTTTTAAACTTTTTTTTAAATAGCAAAAATTTGGAGAAGTTACATGTTCTCTTGAGGGAAATAAGGAAAATCCAAGAAAGTAGGAGGAAAAGAAAACTTGTAACACCTTGAAGTGGTTACTGTTAAAATTTTGCCAACCTTAGTGACTCAGGTTAATCATTAACAAAATAGTACGTTTTCCTCCTTTGGGAGTAACTGAAGTATGTGGGCTTGTTCTATCTTTAGGCAAAAAATAGCTCTAGGCTGGATTATTTCTTGGTACCACTAGAAAACCTCTTTAACAACCTTCTGTATCATCTTTCCCTCTGATTTTCTTTTCCCTTGATGCTAAAGGCTAGAGAAATGGGTGTTATTTTGGTGTATGTAAAATAAAAGTTAATTGGTCCAGAGTAAAGGATTGAAAGGTCATTTCTACAAATACAGTGTAGTTTGAGTGAATCAACTCAACTGTTACCAGTTTTGATAGCACAAAGACTTTTCCTCATGGTTTTTTCCCTTATTTCCAAAGACTTTTCCTTATTTCATGGTTTTATGTGTATACCTTAATTAAGTCTCAAATTAGGTATTGGTTGAACTACAGTAAACAGATTCCTAGAGGAAGATGACATACTATAAACCAAACATCTTTTGTAGACTTTTACCCAGATGTATCGCTTATTAAATATGTGATTAGTACTAGAAATATAGCTTAGGTGAAAAACTACTTTTAAGTAGTCCGTCTTGGACTGTAATAACTCTGTAATTAAGGTAAAAATGTTTCCCCTCAGGAATAATATTTTTATCATTAACAGCTGTTACTCTATAATTACTGTCTATGTTAATATTATTAATATTTATTAATGATTAGTAAATAATAGGCTTTCTAATCAAAACATGGACTAATCTTTTCCTTCCCGCTCCCCTCTTGCCCCGCATTGTAGGTTTCACATCACCAAAGGCAGATTCTCTTGCTGCTCAACCTACCACCACAAGCCTGGTAGTTTATTCAAGACCAGCAATAAGTAGCTTTTCTTCTAGTGGAATTGGGTTTGGGGAAAGTTTAAAACCTGGGTCATCGTGGCAGTGTGATACCTGTCTACTCCAGAACAAAGTTACAGACAACAAATGTGTAGCCTGTCAAGCAGCAAAATTGCCACCAAAAGATACTGCTAAACAGACTGGAACTGGGACACCAAGTAAAAGTGGCAAACCAACTGTTTCTGCACCAGAGACAGGCTTTGGAGACAAATTTAAACCAGCAGCAGGAGCTTGGGATTGCGATACCTGTTTAGTGCAAAATAAACCTGAAGCGATAAAATGTGTAGCTTGTGAAACACCGAAACCGGGAACTGGTGTTAAGCGAGTCCTTGCGTTGCCAGTGGCTTCAGAAAGCGCTGTTACTGTGGCTGCTTCCTCCTCCAGCTGCACTGAGACCACTGGTGCCTTAGGATTTACAGATAAATTCAAAAGGCCCGTGGGATCTTGGGAGTGTCCAGTGTGCTGTGTTTCTAATAATGCAGAAGACAATAAATGTGTGTCCTGTATGTCTCAGAAACCAGGTACGTTTATGGCTGTTTGTAATAATTTTGTTCATTTCTTTAATAGAACATTTTAATTTATTCTCTGTAAAACAGCTAAGAATAACCTCAATATTTTAGATGTTTCAAGATGAGCATTTCCTCATATGTCTTAATTTTTCTGAACTGTCTTGAAATTAAAATGACTTACTTGGGACTGGAACTGCACGTTCTCTTAGGAGAGGCTGTGTGTTAAAATCAGTCCAGCATTTGCTTTGACCTCTTTTTTGTATGTAATTTTATCAGAAGCTTCTTGCTCTTCATGATCATTTTCAAAGTTGGCTAATATAGATGCAAAGGTCTTAGAACGGGGCAGTCTTTCTCAAACCTTTACACAGAATAAAATATTCCTTTGTCTCTTTTCCTCTAAGTAGAAGTGAGGATGGCTAGTGGTCATTTACACAGCTGGTTTCATTGCATTATGAGAAGGCTGTGGCTGAATGTTAATGGTGATACCTGTACCTGTATGCGCCATCTGCCAGAGGTATTGCAATGATCATAAATTACTGAATCATTAATGAAAAGTTCTATTAGGTAACCAGAAAAATGAAGTTAGAGTTGAGTTTTTCCTGTTTCTGTTCAATTTTGAAAGAGTTACTGAAGATTTACATTGATCTTTAATTCATTTGGAATTAATTCATTTGACTCTGCTGTGTTTGTAATGCTATTATATAATTATTTGGTACAGATATATGGTAACATGGATACTAAATAAAACATGTTATGAGTATCCTGGGAATTATACTTCCTATTTTTATTGCATTACCATAGATGTGTGATTTTGTGTCTGCAACGGAAAGCTCTTGAGTTAATAGCCCACATCCCTCTCTTAACACCAGGGGTGAGCCATATTTCTGATTCCTGCTAGACATCTCTACAAGAATAAGATTTCAGAATCTTTTTTCCGAAATATTTTTCTCTTTCCATCTGGCATTCTTCCTCTTCCCCTTAACAAAAAAAAAAGAAAGAAAGCTCTTGATATGTGTAGGAAACCAAAATTTATTCTGAGTTGATGGGTCAAACTTCTATTTTTGATAAATCACCTGGTGGCTTTTTGGAGGATAGATTTGAAGGCAGCAAAATTTGGAAACCAGAGGACAGGTTAGGAAGTTGATCAATAATATAGGTAGAGATAGTAGTGATATGTACTAATAAAAGCAAATGGGGTATAGAATAATGTACGGTTGAAGATATGTTGATTTCAAGCTGCTGAAGTTGACAGATATGTGTGAGGCCTTTGGATATACTGATAATGGACCCTCTGGACTGGAGATACAGATTTGGGAGTCATTAGCCCATAGTTTTCAAGTAAGTCATGGGAGTAGAGGTGATATAAGGTGAGTGAGCAGAGCAAATAGAGAAGACAGCCTAAAACTGAACTCTGCCAACTTAAGAGAGTAGCAAGAATAGAACTTTGGAGCAGTCAGTCTTTTAAATGAATAACCAGAGAGGAAAAACAAAAACCACGTGGTACTAGTTGCTTTTTAGGAGGATGGATTTCAAGGGAACGAAACCAGAGGTCTCAATAACAAGGCTATTAAGCAAGAGATGAGGGGGCTTGAACCAGAAGAGCAGTAGAAGGGTCAGAGAAAGAGAATGAAATAATTTAAGGGAAGAGTTGTCATCTAGCCAAGGTAGCCAGGTGGATAGTGGAAGTACCAACAAAGAGATACCACAGGCATGAAAGCCAGAAGTGTGGGTGGGTTTCAGGTATGGATGGGAAAGATTTTGTTGGTGATTAAAATCATCAGAGTAGATGAGAGCTCATGAGAAGGGCAGTGGGCCAAAGATGGCACAATTTTATTGGCAAGATGGAAGAGAACATACCAGTAAAACACAGATCAGGTAACTGGGAAAAGTGACAACAGCTAGAGGACATTTAGAGAAGTGGGGTTACCAGAATGAATGGCTCCACTCTCAACACTATATTTCTTCATGCAGCTGTGCCTTGCTGAGCCATCCTTCCTGTGCCGCCGCATCTGCCCACAAAATTGCTAGTTCTGCTTAAAAATGTAAATACCACCCCTGTGAATCCTTCTCCTATCCCATAGTAATTTCTTCTCTGTACTCTTGTTTAGATCATTTGTCACTCTCCGTCTTAGTGATGGTGCTGCTATGCATTTATGTTCGTTTTGCTTTCCCCCCTTTTAGACCAGAAACACCTTTAGAAGTTAAGCAACATTTTATTCATCTTGATATTCCCAGAACCTAAGAACGTTCTGGTGCTTAATAAATGTCTATTAAATGTCTACCTTATAACAGAAATGCCATGAACATAGTAGGTAATGTTGAGTTGAATTGCAAAGTGGATAAAAGAGCACTTCTATGCAAAAATGGTCATTTCAAAGTCAGAGATCTGTGCTTTGAAATCTTGAAATTAATATTGCCTGGGCTGTGTGTTTTATGAGTCAGGCTGTTGCCTACAATTTAGAATTTATGTATTATAATCTGATGTTTAACAAAATTTGACAGATTATTAAGGAAAATTTAGTCTTTTAGGCTCTGATTTGTGAGCATGATTCTTAAAAACCATGGCTGTTCAAACTGGGGATTAAAGGGGGCTCATCACTGAGCAAGGTGAGTGTGAGTTGCTCTTTTGTAAGATTAAAAGAAATCTGAGATGTCTGTACTGTTTTTAACAATGTGATGTTTAGATTTCTGGCATTTTCTCTTAATAGGAAACACATAAAAATTGTATATTTAGACTTGGTGTCATTGAGATCTCAACATAATGTAAATCCGAATTTTCCTGTATTTCCCCATTATTTTTTAGGAACTTCAGTACCTGCTTCAAGTAGCAGCACTGTCTCTGTCTCTCTGTTGTCTGGAGGCTGCCTAGGATTGGACAAGTTCAAGAAACCTGAGGGAAGCTGGGACTGTGAAGTGTGCCTAGTGGAGAATAAAGCAGATTCTACCAAATGCGTAGCATGTGACAGTGCAAAGCCGGGCACAAAGTCTGAGTTTACAGGTAAGGTGTTGGTAAAGTGCCTCCTTAGATTACCACTTTAAAGTGAAATATTTACAAACAGCTTTGGTTTTAAAACTATTCATTCTCTGTTGAAAATTCATGTAACATGAGCTGTTGTCCTGGACTTCTAGCTCATACCTGTCTCTGAATTACTATGCAGTTGAATTGTTTGCTAGTCTGCAGTGAAAATAAGTACATTTTCTATTTTTTATTTGTTTTCATTTGAGAAGGAAAATGCTGGTTGCAGCCCACTGAATTAATTAACATGGCTAAGGGGATACAACTGGTTTGAAAAACACTGCATTTGGGTTTTAGAAGATCACTAAAGCTCTGTATGTTGCTGCTACCTTATGGTCCCGTTCCTATTTTCCCCACCTGTAGTACAGTAATCACCATACCTTTAAACCTTCCTTTTGAGGCAGAAGTGCCTTTGAGATCCTTGGAGTCAGAGGTGATAACTAGTTAATTATTGTCTTTGGCACCTTTATTTTTAGCTTTCTGTCTAATATCACTTAAGGTATTTCAGAAACCGTGTGGATAGCCATTTGCTTTTGAGATTTTTTTTTTTTTTTTTTTTTGGGGGTGCGTTGGGTCTTTGTTGCTGTACGTGGGCTTTCTCTAGTTGCGGCGAGCGGGGCCTACTCTTCGTTGTGGTGCGCGGGCTTCTCACTGCGGTGGCTTCTCTCGTTGCGGAGCACGGGCTCTAGGCGCGCGGGCTTCAGTAGTTGTGGCTCGTGGGCTCAGTAGTTGCGGCACGCAGGCTCTAGAGTGCAGGCTCAGTAGTTGTGGTGCGCGGGCTTAGTGGCTCCTCAGCACGTGGGATCTTCCCAGACCAGGTATCAAACCCATGTCCCCTTCACTGGCAGGTGGATTCTTTTTTTTGTTTGTTTTGTTTTGTTTTGTTTTTGTGGTATGCGGGTCTCTCACTGTTGTGGCCTCTCCCGTTGCAGAGCACAGGCTCCGGACGCGCAGGCTCAGCGGCCATGGCTCACGGACCCAGCCGCTCCGCGGCATGTGGGATCTTCCCAGACCGGGGCACAAACCCGCGTCCCCCGCATCGGCAGGCGGACTCTCAACCACTGCGCCACCAGGGAAGCCCACAGGTGGATTCTTAACCACTGCGCCACCTGGGGAGTCCTGCTTTTGAGATTCTGATATAATTTTTCAAATAAGTTTCTTATGGAAAGAAAGTGGGGTGGGTAATCGTTAAAGGGGGAAATCTGAAGACAAGCGCTTTTTACAAGCCCTTGGCTGCCACTTGTCTTTATTTACATGTGGGTAAACAAAGTAATGGATGAATACCTTGGCACCGTTTAATGATTTTTGTGTTGAGCCAGTCATTCAGGTGCTTCATTTCTAGTTTATTCCACTACAGAGAAGAATTCTGAAACCAAGACTTTGATCTTGTCAGTATAGTATTTTTATTTTTTAAAATATTGCTTCCAGGGCTTCCCTGGTGGCGCATGGTTGAGAGTCCGCCTGCTGATGCAGGGGACACGGGTTCGTGCCCCAGTCCGGGAAGATCCCGCATGCTGTGGAGCGGTTGGGCCCGTGGGCTGTGGCCGCTGAGCCTGTGAGTCTGGAGCCAGTGCTCCGCAACGGGAGAGGCCACAACAGTGAGAGGCCCGCGTACTGCAAAAAAAAAAAAAAAAAAAATATTGCTTCCACTCATATAATTCTAGTTCTTTGGTGCTAAAAATTTTAATTCTTATGTAAATAACACATGTACTCACAAGATTTAAAAAGCAAATTATGACAGGATTCACAGCGAAAAGTCTGTCTCTTGTCCCTATTGGCTCATTTTCCATCCTTCCTGCTCCACGAGTGGTAATAGCTATCTGTGGTTAGTTTCTTGTAACTCTTTCAATGTTTCTTTATGCACATCACAAGCAAATATACTTCTATTCTCTATTATATTCGTCTTTCTGCCTTGTTAGAAAAGGTTGTATACCACACCCGCCTTTTTGCACCCTTGACATTACCACAGATTAGCTTGGACTTTGTTCTTCATTTACAGCTGCCTGGATTGCATATGGCATTTTGCATATCTTTGAGTTTATCATTCAAATAAAGACTCAGCTGTAAACTTGCTGGGTCAGAGGATACATGTGTCTGTAATTTGGGGTAAATATTGGCAAGTTGCCTTCCACAAGTTTTGTGCTGATTTATACATCCACCTGCCATGTCTGGAGTGTCTGTTACTCCTAGTCTCACCACCAGCACTGTTTTATCAAACTTGTTTGATCTCTTGTCAGTCTGATAGATGAAATGTGGCACATCAGTGTAGTTGTGAGTATCAAGATGCTGAATATGGGCAACTTGGTTCATGTTTACTGCCATTGTTAAACTAATACTCTTCGACGTAGGCCTTTTCAGAGTTGTCCCATGTCCCTTTACTTTTCAAGGTTGACATTCTATTTGAGAGAGTAGTATTAATTCATTGTCTTTTTGGTGTTTCTTATATTTTTGAAGGCTTCAGCCCATCTTCCTCATCTTCGAACCCAGCAACCTCATCCTTCAAATTTGGCATCCCATCATCCTCTTCTGGGCCTTCTCAGACTTTAACAAACACTGGAAATTTTAAATTTGGAGATCAAGGAGGTTTCAAAATAGGTGTGTCATTAGATTCTGGGTCTGTAACCCCTTTGAGTGAAGGCTTTAAATTTTCTAAACCAATAGATTTTAAATTTGGAGTTTCATCTGATTCTAAACCTGAAGAAGTTAAAAAAGATAGTAAAAATGATAATAATTTTAAGTTTGGACTTGCTTCTGGTTTAAGCAGTCCGCCTTCTTTAGCTCCATTTCAGTTTGGGGTGTCTAGTCTTGGGCAGCAAGAAAAGAAAGAAGAACCGCCGAAATCTTCATCTGCAGGCTTTGGCTTTGGTTCCGGTGTCATTAACCCTCCCCCTGCTGCTACTGACACCACAGTGACCTCTGAGAGCAAGAGCAGCTTCAGTTTTGGAACCGTGGACACCAAGAGTGTCCCAGGGGCTCCTTTCACATGTCAAACGCCAGAAGCAAAAAAAGAAGAAACCCCTGCCTCCAAAGGAGGGTTCACTTTTGGCAGCGTGGACCCTGCCCCCCTGCCATCTGCCTCGTTGTTTGTTTTGGGAAGGACAGAAGAGAAACAGCAAGAGCCTGTCACGTCTACATCTCTAGTGTTTGGGAAAAAAGCTGACAGTGAAGAGCCAAAGTGTCCACCACTGTTTTCCTTTGGGAACTCAGAGCAAACCAAAGACGAGGGTTCTTCCAAGTCTTCGACCTTTAGTTTCAGTATGGCAAAACCATCTGAGAAGGAATCTGAACAGCCAACGAAGGCCACTTTTGCTTTTGGAGCTCAAACCAGTACTACAGCTGGTAAGTATTAAACATTGTTGTTGTTTTTTTTACAAGGTGTCAACAAATGTAGCAAGTCAAGGAATGTTTTATACTGGAAATAGTTGAGAGAGTACCAGTAATAGAACTCTCTGGGAAGGAGCTGAGGATTCAGCTCCTTCAGAATCCGCCCCCCGTGATTCTCATGAAGTTATCTGCGTATCTAATTTTGAGAAACACAGCTCTAATGGAAAGCCCACAGTATTTGCACATTTGTCCGTGACTTACTCCCTTCTGTTTGGGCTTTTATAATCAGAATTGACATATACTGTTCAGGAAAATAAGCATTTTTTCTTAAGCTCATGGAATATTTTTTAACTAATAAAATCTTTATGTACAGGCCTTCATTTACAAATAGAGATAACCAGTCTTCATCTGGCATTTAAGGAACATAGACAACAAATATGATAAACCCCTGAGAAATAGACGTGATTATGAAAACTAAGATCTGGAAGAAAAAAATGAAATAGTATTTTTAAAAGTTAAAGAAACATGTTTTGTGAAATAAAATCATTGTGTGGACTGAGGAGCGGGGGCGGGGGGGGGGGGGGGACAATTCACGGAGGTGGCTTGAAATGGGGTGACAGATTGTAAGATGATCTAGCACAAAAATTCAAAGCTTGTGGGGGGGGGGGGGGGGGGGGGAACAGCTGGTAATTGGATTAGTGAACTGGAATTTCCCAGAACACAATGCAAAAGAACATGGAACACTTTTGAATAATAAATTAGAAACACAAGAAAATGAAAAATTAACCTGAAAAAAAAAGTTGTATGGAATTCAACACATAGGTGTGAGCAGTTTTTGTCTATAAAATTCTACTTAAATTTTAACACACCCTTCAAAGGAAACAAAAACTAAATTATACATTATTATTTAGAAAGGAATAAAAATGAGATAGGGTCTAATCGAATTTAATCCTGGTATCGCTATACTGTTTCCATTGAAATAGACATTTTTAACGTCCTATTAAACCACCTGAAAGTGAGCAAACGTGTTCCATTTTCTGTAAATTTTACCAGTGCCCATACCACAATGTGACCAGCCCTGTCTAGTAAATAGTGTTGGAACTGAGATATTATTGGAACAAGTTTAAAAAAAAGAGTCTTCTACTGAAGGTAGCTGGATTCAGGGTCACCATATAAAAAATCATTCTCTTTTCTCCAAATCAAGAATAAATAGTTGGACAGCATTTCCCATTTGTATTTACTAACATTTCCAATTTGTATTTTATAATATCAGCAGAACGTGCAACATGCTAAAGAATTAAGAGAACATAAAAGGCATGTTTTATACTTATTCCTGAGTGAGAATATCCTTTACTCTCTACCTCACTCCCAATATAATTTCATTTCTTAGAGGAATTTTTGTGGAGCTTGACAAGCTAAAATAATTCTAAAATTCACGTGGAAGGGAAAATGTATAAGACATTTTGGGGAGAAGGGCACACATACAGTCAGGTAGGTTTGCCCTAATAGCAAACAATACTACAAAGTTACAATATTTAAAATAGTCTAGTAACAGTAACTGTAGAGGTCTGGAAGTTTAATACGTTGTAAAGGTAGAGTTACAAATTAGTGAGCAAAAGGGTACACCAGTCAATAAAGGCGGCAGAGAAAATTGGCTGTTGTTCAGATAAATTGAAGTTACAATCCTGCTAACATAAATTGCAAAATCAAATTTATAGAAGTGTAGCTATCTCCCATTGTCTGAATTTGTTATCCAGAGTATCCAGTTAGATTTGGATTTAAGGAATATTTTTTATTTTTATTAATCTGAATGCCAGAGGTTTTGCTATGTTAGATAAAATTCATAAGCCATAAAAGAAAAGATGGATATATTTGACTACATCAAAATTTAACATAACAGATGTCCATTCGATGAATGAATCTATGTTAAAAAGTTAATGATTGTTTTCTAATGGACTCGTATTAGACTTTAGGCTAGGAAAAAATGCTTTCTGGTATTACTTATTCTTAAAGGTTTTTGTTTATTTCTTAATTTCTGTCTTACAGATCAAGGTACAGCAAAGCCAGTTTTCAGTTTCTTGAACGACAGTTCCTCTAATTCAAGTACACCAGCCACTTCAGCTGGTGGTGGCATATTTGGTAGTTCCACCTCGTCCTCCAGTGCGCCTGCGGCTGCCTTTGTATTTGGACAGGCCAGCAGTCCTGTGAGCAGCTCTGCCTTTGGGAACTCTGCCGAATCCAGTACCTCTCAGTCTTTGCTATTTTCTCGAGAGAGCAAACCAGCAACCACGTCGAGCGCAGGCACAGCTGTCGCCCCATTTGTCTTTGGTCCGGGTGCCAGCAGCAGTGATACTGCCGCCTCTGGTTTCAGCTTTGGAGCTCCCACCACATCGAGCTCTGCAGGTACGTTTAAAAAAGAAGAGACATGTTAGTTTGAATGGCTTTCATTGTAAGCAGATGAACTCTTAGCAAATAATACCACAAAAGAGCATGGCCACTTTTAGGTCATCTCTACCCAGGGTGTTGTAGTTATTCACTATGTGGAATGATGTGCATTTTGTGCATAGTTTAAGTAACTCTTAGAAGCAATATTTCTAATCTCATTAGGAGTATAATCTTTAGTTTTTTCAAGTGTTTTTTGTCTTTTGGGGTTTTTTTTTTTTTCTTTGCAATGTTAATTTGTAAATAGCCAGACACTGAAGGTTATTTTAATAGACATTAGTCCTCATTATGCAACGGATACATAGTCACAACATGAGTTGATTTCTGCAGTGTGTCACACTTCTGATGGCAGATCAGTTGTCTTCTTAGATTTATCTCTTTAAAGACCTAAAAATTTTGGGCTGTTAAGATAGGAGTCTTGTTAATAGAAGTTTTTGTTTATTTGGATTTTGTATGGTTTTACTAAATAATGGTAGAGAGAATTGTATTCTTAATCAGTATTCAAAACTTGTCTTGATAAGATCTGTTCAGCAAGGTAAGAGTCTGGAAAGAAGCTTGAAATTTGCTTTTCAGTTTATAGAGATTTCTTGAGGATTATCTCATTTTAACCATCATGGTAATTTCAGTATTTCTGTGGGCCTCTAGGATCCTCCTTTGTATTTGGCACTGGACCTTCAGCACCATCTGCCAGTCCAGCGTTCGGTGCTAACCAGACCCCAACATTTGGACAAAGTCAAGGTGCCAGCCAGCCTAACCCCCCAGGCTTTGGATCTATATCTTCTTCAGCAGCATTATTTTCTGCTGGTTCTCAGCCTGCGCCACCTACTTTTGGGACAGTGTCAAGCAGTAGCCAGCCTCCCGTGTTTGGACAGCAGCCTAGTCAGTCTGCATTTGGCTCTGGAACAGCTCCTAATTCCAGTAAGTATGTAGTAGTCATGTCCTTTGTTTCCGTATTTGGGTTCTGTATGTCTTAAATACAGCTTTTTTCTTTGAACTTTGAAACCATGCATGTCTCATGTTTGGTTTTTTTTGTCTCTTGTACTTGGCAGAACAGAGATGTGTATTACCTATAAACAGCCTTCCCAACTTTCACACAGTTAAGCACTTCTTTTTGGCTGCATTGGGTTTTCATTGCTGTGCCCGGGCTTTCTCTAGTTGCGGTGAGCAAGGGCCACTGTTCGTTGTGGTGCGTGGGCTTCTCATTGTGGTGGCTGCTTCTGTTGCGGAGCACAGGCTCTAGGTGCCTGGGCTCCAGTAGTTGCCGCACGTGAGCTCAGTAGTTGCGGATGTGGACCCTAGAGCGCGTGGGCTTCAGTAGTTGTGACGCACGGGCTTAGCTGCTCCGCGGCTTTTGGGATCTTCCCGGACCGGGGCTCGAACCCGTGTCCCCTACATTGGCAGGCGGATTCTTAACCATTGCACCACCAGGGAAGTCCCCCTCAATTTACTTTTAAACACACCTGTTGAGATTTTACTTCCACTTGTATTACTTTTTAATTTCTGAGTGGTCCTCTTTGTTCTGTGGATGTTTCCTTTTTATATCCTTCTGCTTTTGTTTTAGAAGTGTTATCTGTTGATCTCTTGATCAATAGATAATGATGCAGGGTATTTTTCCCCCCTTCTTTAAGCTTTTGCTTAGTCAGCTTTCTCCAAATTGCTTTTCTTTATTATTGTTTTGGTCTTAGTGTTTCTTATGATATACTTTCCTCACGTGTTTGGTGCTTCTTGCCTCTCTACTTGTAGTGTTTGGGGTTTTTGTTTTAATTGTAGTAAGCATGTTTAATGTGAGATCTATCTACTCTTTCAACAAACTAAGTGTGCAAATGCAGTGTTGTTAACTCTGGGCACAGTATTGTGCAGCAGAGTTCTAGAATGTATGCGTCTTGCATGACTGACACTTTATACCTTTTGAATAGCAGCTCCTCATTTCTTCCCACTCCCAAGCCCTCCTCTGCGGCCACCATTCTTTTAGCTTCTGTGAATGTGGTTATTTTAGATTTTCCTCATAGAAGTGAAGTCATGTAGTACTTGTTCTTCTGTGATTGGCTTATTTCACTTATGTCCTCCAGATTCATATGCATATTTTCCCATATTGCAAGATTAATATTCCATTTTATGTATATGTCATTTCCTTTTATCTGTGTATCTGTCTATGGATATTTAGGTTGTTTCTACATCTTGGTCATTGTGATAATGCCACAATGAATGAGAGTCCAGCTATCTTTTTGAGAGCCTAGTTTCAAGTCTTTTGGGTAAATACCTAGAATGGGATTGCTAGATCATATGGTGGTTCTATCTTTAACTTTTTGAGGAACTTCCATACTGTTTTGCATAGTGGCTGCAGCGGTTTACATTTCTACCGACAGTTCACAAGGGCTCCCTTTTCTCCACGTCCTTGCCAACACTTGTTATTTCTTATCTTTTTGATAATAGCCATTCTAAGAGGTGTGAGCTGATATCTCCTAGTGGTTTTGATTTGCATCCCACCCCCCCCC
>NW_006788168.1:762649-769499 GCF_000442215.2 Lipotes vexillifer
CCCCCCCCCACCCCCGATGATTAGTGAGGTTGAGCATCTTTTTATATTTACCTGTGTGTTGCCTCCGGAGAAATGTCTATTCAGGTTCTTTGCCCATTTTTTAATTGGGTTATTTGAGGGGTTTTTTGGTTTGGTTTTGGTTTTGGTTTGTTGTGGGGGGGGAGGTTTGCTCTAGAGTTGTAGGAGTTCGTATGTATTTTGGATATCAGCCCTTTATCAAATATATGGTTTGCAAATATTTTCTTCCATTCTACTTATAACTTTATGAGTGCAGGACACCCAAATACCACTCGATAATTCATTGTATGTGGTTAGGGCTTACAGATCTTGAATATCATTGTAGGTTTATCTAATAACTGGCTTGTCCTCTTGGGAAGAACTGGATGCTAGTACAATATCTTTAGGTCTTTCCTTTCAGACTGCTAGATTTCCCAGAGAAGATTCTTCCAATCTCCTTCCTGAAGGGTATATATACTCCTGATTGCCAGTGTTATGGGAGCTGAGTCAGGGCGGAAGGCTGCCGCTCTCAATATTCACTGTATCAACCTACTCTGAATGCTTCTGTTTTCAATATGGTATCTTTGCCTTTATGTGTGATGTCCCCTGGTCCAGAGGCCTCTCCAGAGACTAAAGTTCTATTCTTCTGCTGGGTAGAGGAGATTTATTATCCTGTTTGGTGCTGGGGAGGGATTGATCTAGGTATCTGCTTCTTAAACAGATACTCTACCATTCTGCTGGGGTATTTTTCAGTCACACCTTCATTCTCACTTCCGGAAGTACCTGGAACCTAAACCTTTTGGGTATGTTTAGTGTAAATGGAAAGACTTCTGTGCTTTCCCTTGCTGCTAGTTTAGTACTTGGCTCCAGTTAGCCTTCCAGCTTCAAAATTTTGTTGTGTTGTCTCCTCTCTCCATTTATTGTAAAATTCCCTTTACTGTTATTTTAACATAATTTTGAAGAAGATAGAAGTAAGTATGTTTGTTGATTCCACGGTCTTAGCGAAAAGTCCACTCTGCCCTTTTTTCCTTGGTCATGGGTGAGTTAGGTCACTTGTTTGAGGGTGTCAGGTATATATTGTGTGAGTGGAGAAAATACTTAATTTGCTTTAAGTGATCATAAGAGCTTTAACCCTTTACAGGTTTTTATATGTAAAGGTCAGAGTCATTACTAGAAGAACCATCATTTTTACCTTAAGTTTTTCTGCTTCATCTATTGCAGGTTCTGTTTTCCAGTTTGGCAGCAGCGCTACAAATTTCAACTTCACAAACAATAATCCATCAGGAGTGTTCACGTTCGGCGCAAATGCCAGCACACCTGCAGCCTCAGCCCAGCCCTCTGGCTCGGGGGGCTTTCAATTTAGCCAGTCTCCAGCGGCGTTTTCTGTGGGGTAAGAGAGCTTTTTGTTGAAATGGAGAATTTAACATAGTAAGGGTGTGTGTTTGTGTGTGTGTGTATAGAATCACCAAGGTGCAGTATGGTTGAGGTAAAATCTATGTTCTCCATCAATTTACCATATTACAATTTTGGAGGATCATAGCCTAAGAAAACTAGCAGGAGGGAGAGAGAGAGTGTGTGTGTGTGTGTGTCTGTCCGTCTCGGGTATGAGATGTAGCAGAAAGTAGCAGGGTGTGTGTGTGTGTGCGTGTGTCTCTCTCTTGAGGGTATGAGGTGTAGCAGAAAGTAGTGTCCCCCACCCCATCACCAGTCACATTTAGTGTTATGATTGTGAACTTTCATCTGAGCATCATGTCACATTACAGAGTTTATGTTTTTCACAGGTCAAATGGGAAAAACTCATTCTCTTCTGGAACTTCAGTTTCTGGTCGCAAGATAAAGACTGCTGTTAGACGCAGGAAATAAAGTTCTTGATGGTGTTATACACACTTTTAACAACAGCTGGTGCCCTACTTTCAGATTCTGGATTGTACTACGTGCTGGGTTATCTGAGGTCAGATCTTTAATTTTGGAATTTTCCTCCTTTTTTCTTTATAGAAGCCCCAAGCTCACCTCTCCCACCCCCTTTTAAAAAAATAATAGCTAGACTGGTGACTGATTCTTCAGCAAAAATGTTTTATGATCCAGCAGATTATTCACTGGTCTGGCATAGGCTGGCTGAACCCAGGAATCAAGCCAGCTCGAGAGAATGGCTTTGTATACAACCTCTTTGTCTGCACCACCATGTGCGTCGATATGCGTTTTATGGAACGCATTGAAATTGTAATTATATCTGAGGAATTCTGTATAGATTAGAGGATGTTGAAATGAATGATTTCTATGCTGAGTTTGTGCTGGTGTATGTGTGAAGTGAGTGAGTTGGGTGTATTGTGCACTAAAATTTTCTGATAGAGGAAGCCTGATTAAAGAATGGTCCATGCTAAGGAGTTGTTAGATCTAGTTCGTTCTCTGTTTAATAATTATATGCTATTTCTATATTGACATTCTTCTGACTATCACCTGTCTTGCCTTTTTCATTATTTTATTATGAAACTTGTGTAAATACAATTTGGTTTCTGTACTTTTTTGGCATAACATAAATCTGTGAACTTGAAATTTTAATTTTGTGTTAGAAAGTTTTTTTGTTGTTTAGTCTTGTCTCAGATTTTATTATGTAAATCCCATTATTCAAAGTTGCCTAAATCCATTTGGAAATCTTTAAAAAAAAAAAATTGGGGATTCTTAAAGTGAGTTTATTGGCTTTTCTGATCCAGTTTTTGTTTGGACCAAAAACCAGTATTGTACAAAGTATTAAGCATATATTTTTATATTTACTGAAATGGACTGTGGTGACTTTGGATAATAAGGAAAAGTTTAATATTAAAGCCATGTTTATTACAGTATAATTAACATGTTAAACCATGGGATAAATGCCATCAATAAAAAGTTATGAAATACGTTTTGTTTTAGTGTTAAATCCTAGTGAAGGTATGAGTGTTAGTGGAAGGGAACCTTTCTATGAAGGTTAACAATGGTCAGTTAGAAGAAAAATCCTGAAGAATACATTGAAGTGATTTGGACAACTCCTAACTGAAGGGGAAGTGTCTGAAGATAACCCTGCTTTATGTCTGGTGCTAGGAATTGCACCTACTTTGCATATAAATTGACATACCTTTTTAAAAGTTGAAAATAAACACATGCAGCCATTTCTGTTTGTATCTTCCTTGATAGGTGACTATACAATGTTTTATTGATAGACTTCTTGGAGATGCATGCCCAAAATAGCCCACAAAAACTTCAGTGGTCATTTTGTGGAATTCCTTTGGGTTATTTTATCGACTTTTTTTTAAACTAGATTTCTTTCCTATGGTCCATAAAAGTGCTCTTGGGACAGCGTTTGATAATTGTATTCTTCAATCTGTGCGTATGATTATTCTGCGGCGACTTTTATTTTGCTGAACTTGTGGTTAAAATGTTTAAGAGCTTTTCTGTGTTTCCAGTGACATGGTTTCTCTTACTGAAAATGTCTTAGGCCATCATCAAATGCTGGTTTCAGAGTAGGAATTTTGTATTTATAATTCTCACCTTATTAAATAATATACATTTGACATGAACCTCTTTTGGGGGCAGATGATGGTGAATGCTAAAAGAAGTAAACTGGAAACGTGGGGTGTTGATGCTGAGAAGTTAATGCCTAACTAAACTGCATGTTCGTTCACTCTTAGCCATTCTTTAGGTCGAGATGGATGGGAATATTAGGCTTTCTATTCTGAGAAAGGTTTTTCATTAAAAATGTGCTGGAAATATTTCATTTTATTTAGTAATTTTTTTTTTAAAGCAAGTAACTGAAAACCAAACTTAGGGTGGCTTATTTTATAAATGAAATCTCCTGGCCCCCAGAACTGAGATCTCTAGGGCTAGAGTATTTGGGACTTAGGTAGGACTTGTCTTTTCATGTCAACTGCTTTAACTCTCAGGCTGCACATGGCAGCTGTAGAAAACATTCATGGTAGCAGCTCCAGCCTCAAATCAGTCCCTGCTTAAGCCCAGCAGAGGTATCTCTTCGTCGGACTGGTGCAGGCTGTAGACCCACTCGCTGCGGCTGTAATAGCAGCCTCGGGTTCCATGCTCCATACACAAATGAAAGTCAAGTGCTGTTTGTGGAAGAAGGGGAAAAGTTATGGAAAGAAAACAATAAAAGCCCACTTCTCGTGCTGGATCAATGAGGAATTGTTTTTAACTGAAGGTAGAAAGGCATATGCAGAAAGATGGAATAACCAGGTATGTTTATATAATTTGATTTACAAGAGGGTCCGTTGTTCTCACTGAATGTACATCAACATGCTTGGTGAGGTGGGCCAAATGTATATCCTGGGACCTGCTCACCAGAGATTGATGCATCACTGGGTCCAGGTAGGGCCCCAAATCATTACATGAGCACCTGGAAGACTTCTGATGCATGAGGTCCAGGTATGCCACTCTCAAGTGGTAGGTTGTTTTTTTAAGTAATTTACAGTTTGGGGCATTAAGAAGTACAGTTCAGACAAGTGAAATAAGTCTTTAGCTATTTGTTACAAATTTCTCTTGGACTTATTCATGGAATTAGGATTTTATTACTTGAAATAAGTGGACTAATTTTAGGAATTTGTAACCAGGCCATAAACTTCCTGGTTTAGCCTGGGGGAAAAACTTATGTTTTCTTTAATTGTATCACTATGTCATGTGCTGGGCCTGTTTGGAAACTGGTGAATTTGGTACAGTAAAATTGAGAAAAATGGGTGTGTTGGGTCTAGCTACACACACCAGCTATATATACCATGTCAGAGCTTTCATTTTCTTGTAATATGGGTCAACTTTTATAAGCTTACCTCAGACATCCACTGTGGTTTCCAGAATGTATAGTAGTTCATGGCTGAGGTCCTAACAGCACATTGTCTACAGGATTCAGGCCACGCCACACTTTAACTACATTTATCCTTTATTATCTTTGTGTTTCTCGAGGAACCTGTTGTGTGTCCTGTCCTAGTTCTGTTTGTAAAGGTCTGAATAGGGAACGCTTACAAGACCAGACTACGATTAAATTGCCCAGCTCAGTCTTCTACTACCTACGAGACTGAGTGCTGGTTCCTCATTTGTAATGTGGGTCCTTAGTATCTTTGCACTGCCATTGGAATGGTTAACAACTGTAAGGAACGGACAGGATTAGTTAAGCATTAAAAGCTTAGTCAACTACAGCTAACTTCTGAGTAACTTGCTAAAAGAAGATATCTCAAAGTGGATGATTTTTTTTTTTTGATAGACCTCTATTTCTGAAAGCATTCATCTCCTGAAGGCAGAGAATGCTAGAGCAGCTGTATTTGGAAGCAAGAGATTCTGGAGCAAACCTCAAGGAAACAGGCAAAACACAAAAGCATTGGTGACCAGGTATTTATTGAGACAAAGAATATAAATTGGTGGCAAATTATTAAAAACAGAATGTTGAATTTTCATTTATAGGCAGGCCATCAGATACTGTTTGTGGATCAAGCCATACTATAATGAACTGCAAAGAAATATGCACACAGCTTGAGATGAGGAACTTTACCCAGGCAAGCACGTATTGCAAAGATTTTGGCCTTTGGTGTGGGCTGGAGGGTGGGAAATGGCAAGTAACTGAAGTATTTGCCAGATTTTAGGAATACTGCTATTATTTAGGAATATTCTTTAAAAGGAACAACAGCCTGTTTTCATAGGGATAAATGTAGAATTAAAAAAGTTAATACATTCCCATCAAAAAGCCCTTTATTCCCAAGTAGTTTAATTTTCAACTCCTGTCTTCCTTTTGCTGGAAATATTTATGCCTAAGTGAAACGCCCAACAAGTCACTTAAGGGGAAAAAAAAATCCTTCTTTTAGAGTTAGAACAATTTTTACTGTCATTTGAAACATTAAAGACTTCTATAAATTTAGACAAAGCCCTCAAATATAATGTTTTTTTCAATCCTAAATATCTGGGAGAAACTAGGTGACTAGGGAGAAAAAAGTAACTTTTGAAGCAGTGCCACACGATTACCACACAGGTGCTGGCTTTCTCTCTAGCCACAGACTCCCTAAAAGCACAGCTTGCGTGCCGCCGCTCCCTCACCTAGCTCAGCCCAGCGTGCATTTAGTATGTCAGACTTTTCTTAAGGTGCAGGAGCCACTCACTCAGGCTGCACGTTTCATAACAGGTAGTTTCTAGATGCCTAAATTAACCGCATGACCTGTGGTTTTATATACGGTATGTTCACTGAAATAGTATTCTCAGCATAACTCCTAATTTTTCTTCCCTTATTATCTTGTAAAAGTGATGAATAATGTTAATACTATGAAGACAACTTTCTTTTTGCCTTTTTAGGCTGTAGAGCTTCAGTATGAGAATTCTGTCTTGACACAGAAAATTCAGCATTTCTGTAAATGAAATATAATAAAGTATACTGAAACTAGGGAGGCCCCAGCCCCAAGAGAAAAACATGTGGCTCCCCCTTCTTACCCATTTTGTCATTTTTCCCCCCCAACTTAGGAATCAAAAATCTCCCTAAGTGCTGAATTCATAAACAGACTTGGATTTTGTTGTAAAGGCAGACAAAGTAACACTTTTTACTTGATAGGGCTACACAGTATAACTTGAATCCTGAGAAATGCATCTACATAGATATTAAAGTATAAAACAAACTGGACTACATATTTCCTTTTTACTGTATAAAAATAGCCCAAGTGGTGAACCATCGAGGAAATTATACATTAAAGGTGTATTCCAGGGCTTCCCTGGTGGTGCAGTGGTTGAGAGTCCGCCTGCTGATGCAGAGGACACGGGTTCGTGTCCCGGTCCGGGAAGATCCCACATGCCGCGGAGCGGCTGCGCCCGTGAGCCGTGGCCGCTGAGCCTGCGCGTCCGG
>NW_006788168.1:769638-781404 GCF_000442215.2 Lipotes vexillifer
TGGGGGGGACAGCCCCCACCCGTGAGACCCGCGTACCGCAAAAAAAAAAAAAAAAAGGTGTATTCCAGAGCTACATGTTGGAGGGGTACGTTTCAACTCCAATTCCCAATCAGGGGCAAAGAGGGTGTATACACTGATGCTAATGTATACACTACTAATCGGTAAGTTTATGTAACATTTCCTAATAATTTCTCCTCTAATTTAAGAAGTTAGTGGATGGTTTGGGTTTGTTTACTGTGAAGGGCCATAACACTTTCTCTTCCCAGAAACAGGTGAATGAATGATCTGTTTAGTATTTTGACACATTTAACTAATAGGCTTTCTGGGATGGATTTACTATAAAATTATTTTGAAAAACATTGTTTATGAAAACCATAAACCATGGCTCATGGTTTTCATGAAATTATAAACCATGGTTCATGGTTTATGAAATTTTACAATAAGAAAAGGCATTAAGGACACTGTTAAGGTTTCTATAAACAAATTGAAAATATTCATGTTTTAAGTGTCAAAAAAAAAACCCACTTTAAAAACTGATATAGTAATAGCAAATGTATTTGCTGTTAAGACCAAAATAAAGCCTGGATTGATCCTGTAAGCACCCTAGTTATGAACTGTTCAACACAGTTTAATGTTTTTTGGGAAAATAACAGATGCAGAAAATGCCTAAGAAACAAAACTTATAGTTCAGATATACCTCAGCACAGCTAACTGGGCCATCTAACAAAAAGCAAATACACACACTTAAAACTCTACAACTATGCAATCGAAGAATAAATTAAAATGGCAATACACAAAGTGTTACTTAACATTTCCCTCAAAAACATCATCCCTGGCAGGCCCCAAATGAGCTGTTGGCCCACAGAACCAAAGAACTTGGAAGAGTAGCACTTCCAGACGTTATTCCTTGTTACAGAGAACAGTCCCTAACGGGAAAATTGGTAAGTATTTCACAGGCTACTAGTATTAATCATGAAATGCTAAGATTATTTAATTCCTTGATGCTTCAAAAGTAATGGAACAATATAATAAAAGGAAACTAGTATGTGAATATTCTGTATATAAAGAGAAGTTATATTCAGAACACTGAAAAGCACTACTTTCTTCATGCTGCGCACATACTGGGAATATTGTTTTACAGTAAATATGCAACAGTTTGATAGGACTGCTTTTCCCCACATATTTATGGTTTGATTTAGGGCACTGAAAACACTTGCACATGAGTTTCAATTTAAATTTACAGTGAAAACTTACCCCTCCCCCCAACCCCATTAAAAGCAATCACTAACTTACCTTTTTCTTTAAAAAAAAAAAAAAGGATAAGATAGCAATATGACAATACTTTTTCATCATCATGCAAAATCTGCCCCCAAATACATGTTTAGGCATTAAGAATAGTTATAAAGTTACATCGTTCCTGCAGTAAACTGCAGTACAGATTTGAGTCAGGGATCTGCTAGGCCGGCCTCACTTTCCCCTCTCTCTTGCAGCTAACTCACCAGCTCCTGGGATGGGTGCTAAGTGGCTTATCAAATGTGTGTCCCCACTCCCTCCCCCTAAAAAGCAAAGACAAAAGTTTCCTTAAGAAGTGTTAACTAAAAGATGAGTGTGTTCACAAAACACAACTAGACATTTTCCATCATTTTGGGATAAACCAAAATAAGCTTTTAAAGTTTCATATGGAGATTTCAAAGCTGAAAATGCTTTCAGCAAGTTCTAATACCTTAGATCTTAAGTATTATGACACTGCTTGCCTTCAGTTCAATCTAAAAATTTTAACACTTGAACTTAACAGGTTTTTCTTCTGGAAAAGTTCTTTCTTTGACATTCAGGTAAAATCAATACTTTCAGCATAGTCACCTGCATCACACTGGAGCGACTGCTTTAATATCTAAATCATCAGTTAATGTAACCCAGGGATACTGATGGCCTTGATACAGAGTTTAGTCTTGTCATTATTCCAGAGAGTATGGAATTCAGGGCTTTTGGGGGCATCATCTGACCCCATTTCTTTTTACCACAATGGTTCCTGCTACAATGTCATAGGCTGTTCGATTATGCTGAAAAAACAGCAGTGTGATGAAAGCAGGGAAAAAAGAAGCAATAGAAAAATTCTTGATCAAAGCTCGTATAGTGGACCTAAAAAATTAAAGCAAAAAAAAAAAAAAACCAAAAAACAGATAAGTCGTATACCAACTACATATAGATTAACAGTATTCTATCAAGTTCCAAGATGTATTTAAAACATATTCAGAGTATAATAGAGTTTTAACCTTTGATAACTGAATTACTTTCAAGTAGCAAAGTATGATCAAACCACCTGGACTAGTTCTAAAGACTTTGTAACATAAAAGTTAGTTAGACTTTAGAACTTACACATGAAAAGCAGTAATATGTCTTAGAATGTGAACTAAAAGTTTACAGTATTTTCTAGTATTTTGACAGAAGACTAGAATAACTATTCCCTTTACTTACCCTTTCTATAGTCACTCATTACTTTTAGTACATCTATACTTTGTGTGTTTTCACCATCTTCTAAACTGAGTACACTTACGCAGTCCCATTTTCTACCTTCTGTGAAGAGCACCAGCATTTCAAATTACTGTATTTGTTTATCAGATCTTTCTTTGTGGGCTTCTGTGATTAAGGAAAGCTTTCAGCAGTAGCTCAGAATGGAGAATTGTCCTACTAACATTAGATTTCTGCCTTTCTGAATGGTTATAGGATAACACAGCAGCTGAGTGTGGGCTCTGAATCCAGACTGCTTGGTTTCAGATTCATTTTCTACCAACTACTAGTTGTGTTACATATCCGTAATAAGAGGGTAATAGTACCTATAGTACCTAACTTAAATTAGTTAATACATATGCAATGTTTTTAAAACAGTGCCTGGTTTATGAGGTGCTCAATAAATATTAGCCATTATTGACTCATTAAAAGTAATAGCCAGGATTATTAAAATCACAAAAATGTAAGGAAATTTTGAAGATGTGAGCAAATTCAAGGCTTTTTCTAGAGTCTCTTGTTTAAACCACCCAACTCTGAATCATTCTGGCAGCAATTCCAGCCAGTATCCTGTTTTGCTCAACTGATTACCACCTACTCACCTCCACAACTTCCATTATCACTATCTGTACCTTCCCCCAGAGCCAGATGCCAACAGCTAGCCATGAGTACTGGAAGTATTACAAGCTCTATCACTTAGGAGCAGGATGCACGCATGTATAGCTGTCAAAATTCTTATTGCCTATTCAAGATGGGATAATGACAGGTATTACCAAATGGAAGCTTCAAGGCAGAGCAGTAACTAAACTCCAATATCCACAGATCTAGAGAATAATAAAGCTAGGCCTGGAACACTGATATAGAGAGTAGCCACGCCCAAATCCTCCTCATTATTGTGACCTACAGTTCATAAAATGCTTACCTTTGAAGATGTATACTTAAAAGAAGTCTATAATCATTGAAAACATTCAAACTTTGTTTTAAACTTAATAAATGTAAGCCTATATTATATGCCATAAAGAACCAACATCCTAAAAATACTTTTATCAAATGGTATAACTTATGAAAATAATTTTTAAGTAATCAGTACAATTCATAAGTACATAATACATTAAGCTAAAAAAAAGAACTTACGTTGTAATGCTAACATTTGAGGAAGGAATCACTAAAACCCGACTTGGTGCAATAAGCACCGACGTATCGCATGTCACAACTCGAAGCCCTAGCAGGAACTTCCCTGGGGTGGCTCCACCTGCTCCCCAAATGCAAATTATCTAAGGAAAGAAGGATAATTTTATAATAATTTACTGGCTCAACTATGCCAATTTTAAAGGTAAATTTTCCTGCCATATGATTCATGTTTTAAATTTTTCAAGTTGCAAGAATTTCATAGAATACTTAAGGGTTAACCTTTTAATGCATTTCTGCAGGTCTCTAACATCTTCAATACCACAAGATATCTACCGTAATATTTCTCTATGACCCATTATATTTTTTAGCAAGTTGCTTCTATGGAAAGACGCATTTCAAGTTCCACAACCAACTTACAATATATTTTTGGACAAGACTGAAATGTATTACAAAGAAATGTATTACAAATGAAAAATGTCTCCATTCTGAAAGTTTTAACTCGGAAAGTATTATGTTAAAGGAAATTTAGAAAAAAATAAAGACATTTGACAAATACATGATTAAAAATAAAAATCTCCACTACTTTTTTGTCTTGGGCTGATAATCTAAAATTAGATTGTTAAATGTTAATATTTGCTGAAGTCAGTAGCTTACCTCATAGAAACAAACTAATAATCTGTATATAAGCGCCACAACCATCATTTTCTGCAAGTCTTCCATTGATGTGTCTTCATCTATTTCTTCTATTATATAATGCATAGCAAACTTAGAGATATCCCTACAAAAAAGTAGTTTTCAGTTACAAAGAATTAGTTACCAGAGCAGTTGCATTGATTTCTTTTTCATTATGTAAATCAAAAACTTTAATTGAAATTATAAACTAATCTTTAGGTTTCCAACTGTCCAGCTTCACAAAACATTCATTAGCTTTTTCAACAAATAAGCAGCACTACCCTGAGCAGGCGGTGTACTAGCCCCGGGGATAAAATGGCAAGTGAATTCAACATGGTCTCTGCTTTCAGAGTTGCTAACCCAGCAGGTAAAGCAGAATAAATAATAATGAAGTGGGAAAAGGGCTATAATAGAGAACCACTGGGTACCTGGAGACACGTACCAGGCACACTTAACTTAGTGGAGGCTTCCCAAAAATGACATTTAACTGAAGGATGAAGAGAAGTTGGCCAGACTAAGAAGGGAGAATTTTCAGAGAGAGGGACTAACAAGAGAGAGAGAGCCTTTAAGCAAGAGTATGATGGAAGCTGTAGGCAGTTCAGTGTGGCTCAAATAACTGTGAGAGGTGAGTGATTAAGAAATAAGGGTATCTGTTAAAATATATGAGGACATTAATAAGACCCTGATGGCAATGAGAAACTACTGAAGGATTTTAAGGCAGGAGAGTGGCAGAATCAGAATTTATGATCTCTTTGGTTTTCTATCAGAGACTGAATTGAGATGAGACAGTAAACTGAGATACCAGTTAGAAGACCTGTGTTATAATCCAAGTAAGTGAAGGCAGTGACTGGACTAGGGAGAAGCAATGATGATGAATGAAATTCTGACAGTGAAAAGGAAATGGTATGGGTTGAAGGTTACTCAAGAGACTGAACAGAGTTGGTACTTGATTGGATGTGTAGGGCGTAAGGGAGGGAGAGACAAGGAAGAATCACAGTAACATTCAGGCTCCTGGCAGGGGCCCTGAAATTTAACTACCAGGGTCTGAACTTGACTGTCACTTACTGCCTTTGTAAATTCTGGGCTTAACATTTTGTAAGCCCAAATTTCAATCTCTATAAAATGGAGATATTAACCTCTACTTTACAGTGGTGGCAAGATTAAGAATCCATACAAAGGCTAGCACATGGAAAGTGCTTAGCAAGTGATAACTGCTATTATCGTTAATCTGAAAGGAAGATTATTCAAATAAATAGCTCACTTTGCAGTTCACTTGGAACTTGCCTGACAGTATACGCAACCCCATTTGGAAATGCCATCTAGCTGATTATTAATAGTTCATCTACCAAAACCTCTTTATGCCTTTGTGTTTAGATGCTCCACTCTGAAAACGACTGTAAGAGAAAAATTTGCAACTGGCCTAAGAAAATAGTGAATAAAATCAAACCAGGGTGGGAGGTTCCTTTCACCTACTTTTGATAGGTGAAACTCCCCACATCTTGCAGAATTAGGTGTTTTTTCTCTCTTTTGTAGTTATTTCTTAAAACCAACAAGAAAGCAAATCCAACAAAGCTCCTATAAAGAAATCATTGACACTGGCACACAGATTATCCATAAAGTCACTTGCAGGCATGAAAAAAAAGTTAAAGCAAGATCTCTAGAAAGTGGACATTAAAACCCTTCTGCAAATGGCCTTAACTTACTTTATTCCACTGAGGTGCATAATGCTTAAGACAATGGTTGCTTTTATAAAGAAGAGAATAAAGAAATCCACCATCTCTGCCATGAATCTGTGGGCCAAGGATGGAATAACATACTCTCTACCTGTAAATTAAAAAAAAAAAAGAAAAAAGTTAGGAAAACTAATCGTTGCACATAGGCCTTGGAACACAAGCTAGGTAATGAATGTAAAGTCAAGGTACAACTTGCTGATTAAAAAAAATGTTATAACTGCAACAATTATTGGTATTGACTTCAATAGGGCACGTTATTGAAACAGCAACGCTACGTCACTATTTACTGAGCAGTTTAAAGCTTGCTTTCACCCCCTTAATGTTTAGAAATGACTTCACAGATAAATTTCATTATTTCAAGTACTCGATACATTTCACTAGGGATTCAAATGAGGACACTCCAGGTGCTTTACAAGCCTATGACACAAAATTAAACTTTTTAAGCAAAATATCAAGTGTAGACGGTATGAAGTAAATCCCTGTGCCCCGCATCTTACCCCTTATTTAGTTTGTCTTTCTATGTAACAAATCCAGGGATTATCAAGCTGCCATCCTAAATTTTGAATCAAATTCAGGCAACTAGGTCTTGTCCCATATTATCTGTGGCTGGATAAAGTAAACAAAAAGTCTAAATAATACACTAAAAAGTGTAAGTGATTCAGAATATTCTAATTCCCATACAGAAGTAAACAGAACACGCAAGATGAAGCCAAGGCACAAAGGTTCATAATTCCATTTGCATTCATGAAAATCTTTAATATCCGTCAGTTCCACTGTCCCTAATTCATGAAAGTTATCATATTAACTATAGATAATATAGTTAATACATCCATGTCTGGATTCTTTCCAGCATCACCAGTCAAAATTTCCCCTACCCCCAAGCCGGGTTTGCCGTCTGAGAGTGAATTAAGCTTCGGATCTCACTCCACACCGTGGAGACGAAGGCTAAGAGGACGCTTTGAGGAGCAAAGACTTCTTTGCACGTGGAAACCACCAGACCGGGGAGCCAGGGAACCGATTCGGAGCGCTAGGTCTAAGGGGAGGCGCACACAGGGCCGCGCTGTACACCCTGCGAGCTCACAGACGCGCAGAAGCCACGGCCAGCGCGGCAGCGGTGACAGCGGAGAGGGGCCCGCCGGCGCCGGCCCCGCCCCCAAGTCGCTCCCCGAAGAGCCTCTCACCTGCCTGCCGCCCGGTCTCGCTCGGGGCTCGCGAGGCGGCGGCGGGTCCTACCCTCGTCGCGGGGGCTGCCCGGGCCAGCGGCTGCACGTGAGGCGCGCGGGCTCCCGGGCCGGCGACCGGAGCCGAGGCGGTGAGGCCGGCGGAGGCCGGCGGCTCGGGCCCGGCGGCCGCGGCGCTCAGGAAGTAGAAGGGGTTGTAATAGCCCAGCTGCAGGGGCGGCGGCCCGGCGGCCGGAGCAGCGGCGGCGCCGGCGCCCGCGAGGTAGCTGGGCGCGGGCGGCTGGGGGCTGCAGTAGGCGGGGAAGGCGGCCAGGCCGCTGTGCCAGGTGAGGTAGCCGCAGTAGGACTGCCACAGCCACTCGTGCACCTGCCGGGAGTACTCTCGGGCGCTCAGCCGCGCCGGCTTCTCCCGCGGCGCCGCCGCCTCGGGCGCCTCGCAGCCTGCCGGTGCCTGCAAGCCCGAGCCGGGGCCGGAGCCCGCCTCCCTGCCATTCTCGGGCTCGCGCGGCGTCTCCGACTCCTCGGCGGCGGCCGCGGGGGGACCGAGGCCCGGGGCTGGGGGCCGGCCCGGAGCCTGGGGTTCGGCCTGCGGCCCGTCCCGGGGCCGTGGGGCGGCGGCGGGAAGGCCTCTTCGGGAAGGAACGGGCTCGTGGTCCCCTCCGCCATCGTCCTGCCCGGGAGGGCGGCCTCGGGCTTTCTCCGGCCCCTCCGCCATCGTTGCCTCAGCAGCACGCTCGGCGGTCCTGTCACTGCGCCGTCTCACTCCCCCACTGGCCCCTCCCCAACGGCCCGGTAGCCACCGCCGCAGCCGCAGGCGTCAACAATTCGCTTCCACCGGAAGCGGAAACCCACCCCCCTCGTCGGCGTCGCCGGCGCGGGGCGGAGCAAGGAGGCGGGGGGTGAGGGTGGGCCTTGGTGCTCAGAGCCTTGGGAGGCAGGAGGACGACTCCTTCGCTGGGTGCGGGCTTATCGCTTGAGGGGCCCAGACTATCACTCGTCCCCCAGACACACACCTCTTGTGGTTTTAATGAAGTTGGAGGCCCGAGGCTTCTCCACATAATCTCACGAGATGTGGACTCAGGCTGCTCCGGGAGAAATAGCTGATGGAGGAAGAGGATTTCAGAGAGAGGTCCCAGGGCTCGGCGCCGCCTTTTCTGTTTGGGACCACGACAGTTTTGGTCTCTAGGCACAGGGCTTGTTACTTGTTTCCGCCTGCGTTCATTCCAGTTAACTGGTCCTCGCCCATCTGTACTCAAGGTGATATGAGGCATATCCCCTTAGAGGAAAAGAAATTAATAACCAAACCATACTGGGATCTATCAAGATAGTATGGCTCAGCGGCAGAGATCTTGATTGTAAGAGAAAAGAGGAGTTATGTTGATTTAAGAGCTAGACTCTGTCCTTATCCTGGAGCTGACCTGTGTCCATAATATCTTACTCTCCACTGCTGCAGACACAAGCCTACTTCAGCAAAATTGTGCCTTTCCTCAGACCCGTTATCTCAACCTTTGGTGCCTGCCTTTTATTTTGTTAAGGCAAGGCCCCGTTCATATCCCAGGGCTTTGGAGCCTCCTCTGAGTACCGAAGCCCAGGTACGATTTCCCCTTCCTCTGAATTATATATGGCACCTTACATATGTATAGTTTAATACACCTTCCTATGTCCTTAAGTTGGTTAAGTGATAGGAATATATCTTTGTATCCCCAGTCCCATACAGGAGATCTCCAGGGGCCAGGTATCGTGGGTTATACTTCTTAACAATGATTCCCGTAATCACTCTTGACTTTGCTCTGGGAGATGAAAGTAAAAGGCTTAACTTTTGCCCTGAAGGAGCTAATGATTTGGTTAAAGGGAAAGACTTTCATGAAACACTCGAAGACCTATGTAAGACAATACCAATATAATATGAGTCCAAAATAAGGGAAAGATAATGGTGGCCTATTGCTAGAAAGGTTACCCTTACAGATGTGATTTTAAAAATCAACTCCGGGACTTCCCTGGTGGCGCAGCAGTTAAGAATTTGCCTGTCAATGCAGGGGACATGGGTTGGATCCCTGGTGCGGGAAGATCCCATATGCCGTGGAGCAGTGAAGCCCACGAACCGCAACTACTGAGCCCACGCGCTGCAATTACTGAACCCGGCACTTCTAGAGGCCGTGCTCCACAACAAGAGAAGCCACCGCAATGAGAAGCCCACGCACCGCAATGAAGAGTAGCCTCTGCTCACCGCAACTAGAGAAAGCCTGCACGCAGCAACGAAGACCCAACACAGCCAAAAATTAAAAAAAAAAAAAATCAACTGTGAAAAAGTTGTAACATTTAAACATGCATTCCAAGTTTGGGTAGGGGAGGAAGGAGAAGCAGGAACAAATAAATGAAGACGGCATGGAATGAGTGTAAAATATTGTGGTTATTGGAGACACTGGTCTTTGTTTTGCATACCACTGATTAGGTAGCACCTGGCATAGTGCCACTCACATAGCAGACATATTAATCAGTACTCTTTGTTGCAGTTATCAGAAATCCAATTGTAACTGATTTAAGAGAGAAAAAGTAAATGAATTTATTGACTTGCATAGAAAGTTCAGGAGTAGTTTAGGTTTCAAGGATATCTAGTTACAGATAATCATAATAGCTTCAGGAATCACCTGTTTTTCTTTGACTTCGCTTTTGAGAAAGTAAGAGTGTTTCTGTTTCAGTGATAAACCTAATTCTAACTGGCTTAAGCAAAAATAAAATTATTGCCTTTTGTAATCAACAAATTCAGAGGTTCTACATAATATAAGAAGGTTCAACAGTACATCTAATAGGCATTCCAAAAGAGAGAAAAAGAAATCATGGCCAATAATTTTCTAGAATTGAAGGAAGATGACTCTTTACATTGAAGAAGCACATCAAGTCTTAGGAAAATAACATATACACATAACACATATATGATGAATATAAGCAAAGAGAAAAAGAATGATCTTAAATAGCAGCAGTTAAAACGTAACCTAACTAGAAAGAAATGACATTTAGACTGGAAGCCATATTGTCAAAAGTAAAAATATGCCAAAGATAGTGGAACATATATAGTACAGAGTATATAACTATATATATATATATATATATATATATATATATATGTAACCTGGACAACGTAGTAAATCATCACTCAAGAATGAGGATATGATGTAATGCACCACTGCTAATCCAAACAACACCCTGATCAACCCTAGTCCTTTCCCATCATACTCAGCCAAGGACTGAAGTCTCAGGGATATAAAAAGGGAAGTATTCATGAGTCAAAAATATAAATGGATTCTGGAAAGAGGGCAGTACATGAATCTTGAATCTCCATGAATCACCACATCAAAACAGACTGTATAGTGAAACCAAAAATGCATGGGGCAACATTTACAACTAAACCAGGTAACAGATAGCTCCACAAACCCCAAAATACAAGTGTGGGATCAAACTACAAATGCAAAATTGCATAGTGTTAATGCCGAAAAAAACCAGATAAAAACTGTGAAGATATTAAGAAAATTATATAAGACATGAAAGAAAAATCAGAATAGGGACTTCCCTGGTGGTCCAGCGGTTAAGACTCCATGCTCCCAATGCAGGGTGCACGGGTTCCATCCCCGGTCAGGGAACTAAGGTTCCGCATGACGCGGCAAAAAAAAAAAAAAAAAAAAAAAATCAGAGTTTAAAAAAACTAAGAAATAAAGTAACAACTTGGGAAAGAATTAGAAGTAAGAGAAAAAGTGGTTTCAGAAAATACTGAACTAGAAGGAACACAGGAGTAAATACAGATGGTGCCCAAGAGAACTAGAATTTGAAAATGAGATTTTAAATAAATATAGAAACAGAAATGATTTTAGAAAAAAGATAAATATTGAAGATAGGTAAAGAAGATGCAGTGTACGGTTTAAGAGTTCTTGATAAAGAAAACCAAAGCTAGCTAACAGAATACAACGCATAATTCAAGAGAACTTTTCCTGAAGTAAAATACATATATTCTATTTATATATTTTCACATATATATTCATATATACATTTATATATATATTCGAAACCTCACACTGAAAGAGTATACTGTGCGCCTGAAAGCACTGAGCATGAACAAGATGTATTCTAGTCAGTAAAATTACTAGGCTTTACGTTTTGAAAAATGGTCATTTAGGCCAAAAAAAATTTATGAGAGAAAATTGGATTACCATAAGACTTCAACATTAACACTTTATGTGAGGAGAAAATGGTGAAACATTTAAAATATTCCAAGAAAGAAAATGAGAACCAAGTACCCTGTATCCAGCAAAACTGACTTTAAAGTATAAAAGCCTTGGGGCTTCCTTGGTGGCGCAGTGGTTGAGAGTCCGCCTGCCAATGCAGGGGACACGGGTTCGTGCCCCGGTCCGGGAAGATCCCACATGCCGCGGAACGGTTGGGCCCGTGAGCCATGGCCGCTGAGCCATGGCCGCTGAGCCTGCGCGTCCGGAGCCTGTGCTCCGCAGTGGGAGAGGCCACAACAGTGAGAGGCCCGCGTACCACCAAAAAAA
>NW_006788168.1:781590-836866 GCF_000442215.2 Lipotes vexillifer
GCCCGCGTACCGGAAAAAAAAAAAAAAGCCTACTGGTTATCAAAATGAAAGGGCTCAGAATGTTACTTGAGGGCTTCCTGAGGGGTGAAGCTTGGCAACAAAATTACTGACAGTGACAGAAAGACAGTTAGTGAAACTTTCAATATTACTTGTAGAACCAAGACTAAATGAGGCTTTGTTTCAGTCAGGGTCAAGAGAAAGAAACTACACAATAATTTGAACAGAGGACATTTACTATGAAGAATATTAATGGAATTGGAATAAAGGGAGGCTGACTAGCAAAAGGCAAAGAGAATTCTTACCATATAGGAACAGTAGATACAGGGAACAGCCACCACTCCTGAACTGAAATAGAAGGGCCAAGAAGCACCCTTGCCCCCATGCCCCATCCACCTCCTTGTTGGAGAGGGCATGACTGTGGCTCCCTGCTGTGGCCTCCGTGCGCCCCGTTAGAAATCCTCTCTGGAGTTCTTGGAGAACTAGCCACAGCAAGGTGCCTTTATGGAATTCACCGCAGAGTGCCCAGAGAAGCCACTTACAGGAAGGTGCTATACCAGCAGCACACCACTTCATGAAGCCATCTAAAAAACGGTGTACTGGGGGAAGCTGCCCTGGGAAGCTGCCGCTTGTCGTTGGCTACTGGGCGCTGCTGAAAGGAGCGCCCAGTAGCCAACTCTGCAGGAGCCCAAGGAGATAAAGTACAGGAGAATCAGAAAGAGAAGTCTCTTCCTCCTCCAGTGCCTCCCTGCCCCTACTCCGGCCCCGCCCCCTCCTTGCAACAGCACCTTCTGCTAACAAAGCCTAACATTAAACCAGCTGATATGGGAGAAGTATTTACAGAGTTCAGCTCCATTATTGCACAGCAAACAAAGATTTGGAGCTGAGAGCCACAAAAAGTATAATCTGAGATGGATTTGTATTCTGAAATATTGGTACAAAATTACTGTAAAACTGGAAAGGAGTTTGGGAGGAGCATCGGCAAAAATTTAACTTTTCAGTATATTGATGGTGGCAATATTAGTATTTTGAGAATGTATGTTTAATATGGGGTAAAATGAGTAATTATCATTAGTATGAACTATCTATCTAGTTTCCTGCATCTTTTCAGTAGCAGTGCTCATCCTTATCATCTGGAGTGTGGTTTTGAAATACCAAGTCCCACTTAAAGAAACAAAGGCTACTTGGAGAAACGGGTGATTCTTGATCTGGGGCAGGAAATGTATAGAATGAGCATAAAATATCTTGACATACTGAAGAGCAGAGGAACTATTAAAGACTTCTAGGGTCACGTCCAAAGGACCCAGGAGCCAACTTGAAGAGGCTTCCCATTGGCCAAAGATGGGACAATTTGAGTATCAATAAGGGTAATAATTAGAATGGACTGAAACCCATTAAATAAGTTTAAATACATAAATTCATAATAATAATGTAGTCTTACCAAAGGGATTAAACCTGAATCTGATCAAGTTGAATCTGATCAACTGCCAATTTACAGGAAATAGAGGACAAAGACACACTGAAAACACCATGAGTGTGCAATCTGCAAAACCCAGACTGTGGGGAACCCTGCAGTCAGACAGCTGAGTTCAACAGATAAATTGTAAGAAAAAGAAGGGGGAGAACCATTAGATTAAAGGAGACTTAAAAGACATCAAATTATCCTAAATGATACATTAGAACAGTTAGACTAATTGATATTTTCAGGACACTAAAATCTGTAACAAGACAAGGATGCCCACTCTCACCACTTCTATTCAACACAGTATTGGAAGTCCTAGCCACAGCAATCAGGAAAAGAAATAAAAGGCATCCACATTGGAAGGGAAGAGGTAAATTTGTCATTATGTGCAGATGACAGGATACGATATATAGAAAACCCTAAGACGCCACAGAGAAACTACTAGAACTGATAAGCGAATTCATCAAGGTAGGAGGATACAAGGTTAACACACAGAAATCAGTTGCATTTCTTTACATTAACAATGAAATATCAGAAAGGGAATGTAAAAAACCAAATCCCTTTTAAAATCGTGTCAAAAAATAAAATACTTAGGAGTAAACCTGACCAAGGAGGTGAAAGACTTATATGCTGAGAACTATAAAATATTAATAAAGGAAATTGAAGATGACTCAAAGAAATGGAAAGATATCCTATGCTCTTGTATTGGAAGAATTAATATTGTTGAAATGGCCATACTACTCAAAGCAATCTACAGATTTAGTGTGATTCTTACCAAATTACACATGACATTTTTCACAGATCTAGAAAAAATAATCCTGGGCTTCCCTGGTGGCGCAGTGGTTGAGAGTCCACCTGCCGATGCAGGGGACACGGGTTCATGCCCCGGTCCGGGAAGATCCCACATGCCGTGGAGCGGCTAGGCCCGTGAGCCATGGCCGCTGAGCCTGCGCGTCCAGAGCCTGTGCTCCACAACGGGAGAGGCCACAACAGTGAGAGGCCCGAGTATCGCAAAAAAAAAAAAAAAAAAAAAAATCCTAAAACTTATATGGAACCATAAAAGATCCAGATTCGCCAAAGCAATCCTGAGGAAAAAGAAAAAAGCAGGAGGCATAACCCTCCCAGACTTTAGACAATATTACAAAGCTAAGAGTAACCAAAACAGCATGGTATTGGTACAAAAACAGATACATGGATAAATGGAACAGAATAGAGAGCCCCAAAACAAACACACACACACACCTATAGTCAACTACTTTGACAAAGGAGGCAAGAATACACAAAGGAGAAGAGACAGTCTCTTCAGCAAGTGGTGTTGGAAAAGTTGGACAGCCACATGTAAATCAATGACGTTAGAACACACCCTCCTCCCACCATACACAAAAATAAACTCGAAATGGCTTAAAGACTTAAATATAAGACACATAAAACTCCTAGAAGAGAACATAGGCAAAACATTCTCTGACATATATCGTACCAATATTTTCTTAGGTCAGTCTCCCAAGGCAATAGAAATAGAAACAAAATTTTAAAAATGGGACCTAATCAAACTTACAAGATTTTGCACAGCAAAGGAAACCATAAATTAAATGAAAAGACAACCTACAGGCTGGGAGAAAATATTTGCAAATGATGCGACTGACAAGGGCTTAATTTCCAAAATATTAAAAGAGTTCATATGACTCACTATCAAAAAACAAACAACCCAATCAAAAAATGGGCAGAAAACCTAAATAGACATTTTTCCAAAGAAGACATACAGATGGCCAACAGGCACATGAAAAGACGCTTAACGTCACTAATTATTAGAGAAATGCAAATCAAAACTACAAGGAGGTACCATCTCACAGTGTCAGAATGGCCATTATTAAAAAGTCTACATATATGAAATTCTGGACAGGGTGCAGGGAAAAGGAAACCCTCCTATACTGTTGGTGGGAATGTAAATGGGTGCAGCCACTATGGAAAACAGTATGGAGGTTCCTCAAAAGGCTAAAAATAGAGTTACCATATGATTCAGCAATTCCACTCCTGGGCATATAGCTATAATTCAAAAAGAAACATGCACCCCAATGTTCCTAGCAGCACTGTTCACAATAGCCAAGACATGGAAACAACCTAAATGTCCATTGACAGATGAGTGGACGAAGATGTGGTACATATACACAATGGAATACTACTCCCCCTTGTGGTTGCCAAGGGGAAGGGTGTGTAGGGGAGGGAAAGAATGGGAGTTTGGGACGAGCAGATGCAAACTATTATGTATGTAGGATGGATAAACAATAGTGTCTGTATAGCATAGGGAACTGTATTCCATATCCTGTGATAAACCATAATGGAAAAGAATACAAAAAAGAATATATATATGTGTAACTGAATCACTTTGCTGTACAGCAGAAATTAACACATTATAAATCAACTATACTTCAATTAAGTATTTTTTAAAAGACGTCAAATTAAAGAGTAAGACTATATTATAGTGTCTAGAGAGACACTTAAAGACATTTTTAAAAGTGGTGATTATCAAAGTCAAGATAGTGATTACTTTTGGGGGAGGCAGGGGGTTTGTGATTGTAATGGAGAACACAGGCTTCTGGTGTGACTGACAAAACTCTTGATTTGGGAAGTGAATACAAGTGTGTTCACCTTGTATCAACCATCTGTTTATTAACCAAGATGTAATGAAACATTTTAACCAAGCTGTTAATGAAAGTGACAAAAATGGAGAATTTTTCACTCAAACACCTAAACTCTAAAGGGTATATACTTTAGTAAGAGGGAAATGGAACTCAAAAGCAAGGAATGAGATGCAAAAAGAAATGACTTTGAGTAAATTAGATCCTGAAAGAATATAATTCCTGAGTTAAATGAATTTGAGAAAGAGAGTCTGGAGAAGCATAGTGAATTGACCACATTCACTCATTTTCTTTCCAAAACACCCACTGAAGTGAAACAAAGGAATAGTTATAAACCGACAAGGTGGCTGCAGATTTGCAAGACAGTAGGTCATTGATTTGAGGAGAGGCTCAGAACTTGGAGGTATAAGGTACTTTGGGAAGTGGAAAGTGCTTACAGGAAGCTGATGAGTAAAAATCTGTATGCTGAATAGTGACTCCTTATCCCCCATTTTTTTTCCCATTCCTCTTTTTGAAATTCCATCAGCCAAAGCCATGCCTCCTAAACTAGATATTGGAGTATTATTCTTTTGAGAAACTGAATGGTCCCAGAGAAAGCCTTCTATATGTTGCCATTTGGAGGCCCAAGAGCAAAAAGTTTGGTTTACCAGCTTATCACTCTCACCTGAAACCTATTAGTATATAAAAATAAGTGTAGAAAGAAGTCCCCCAAACAAACCTATTAGTCCCCCAAACAAAAGTGAAATCTATAAATATGAATTGCAGAGAATAATATTGATGAGTATTTGACAATTAAAAAAATAGTTGGATAGGTATACAGAAAACCAAGCAAATTTTTAAAAGAAAGGCAATCATTAATACCGGGAAAAGCAAGCCTTTCTGTGTTACCCAAAAAGGGGTCCATATGGCATTGTTCTGAGTTCCCATCTTAACTCAAAAGGAAACTATCACAATGTCCAGAGCCCCCGACAGCCTGAAAATGAAGGAGGAGGGTGTCCTCAAATTCCTTGCAGCAGGAACCTACCTTGGTGGCATCAACCTTGACTTCCAAATGGAATACAGCATCTGTTTCCGAATCGGGTTCATTTTGCGGGATGTGCAGCAAGCCGAAACGCTGAGACACTGCAGTTTGCAGCCTAGAGAGGGTTTATTCACAGGGCAACCAAGTGAGGATACGAGGATATGGGCGGACAAATCTCAAAACCGCCTCCCTGAAGGGGAGCAGGGCCGTCTGAGGTGTGGGGAGAGTGGGGAAAGGTGACTGGAAAAAGGTGCGGTAATCGTCGTTCTGCGCAGGTGTAATAAGCTACAGGCCTCCCCACGTTCCAATGAGGAGGCACTCAGCACAATCTGAGGGTGGAGCCTTCAGCCCTCTGATGTCAAAGGTCACCGAGTGGGCACTCGTGCATGCCCTGTTGGAGGGTGGGTGGTCCTAACCAGGTTTAATCAGCTCAGATGGAACTAGACACAGCTGACTCCAAGTTCCAAGTTAGGCTACCTGCTGCTTGGAGGACCTGCAATTAAAATAACCTTGATTAGTGAAGGCAGATGAAATGTATTTAACTCATGATTACCTATGGTTTCATATCTGCAAAAAGTGATGACATCTACATCATAAATCTGAAGAGAACCTGGGAGAAGCTTCTCCTGGCAGCTTTTGCTGTTGCTGCCATTGAAAACCTGGCTGATGTCAGTGTCACGTGAAATACTCGAGGAATACAGGCCAGTGAGCTGTGCTGAAGTTTGCTGCTGCCACTGGAGCCACTCCTCTTCCTGGCTGCTTCACTCCTGGGACTTTCACTGGCCAGATGCGAGTGGCTTTCTGACTTCTCGTGGTTACTGATCCCAGGGTTGACCACCAGCCTCTCACAGAGGCGTCTTATGTTAACCTGCCTACCACTGCTCTGTATAACAGACACTCCTCTGTGCTGTGTGGACACGGCCGCACCACGCACCAGCGGGAGAACTCACTCAGCTGTCCTGATGTAGTGCATGCTGTTTCAGGAAGTTCTGCACATGGACGGCACCGTCTCCTGTGACCACCCCTGGGAGGTCAGGCCTGATCACTACTTCTGCAGAAATCCTGCAGGAGAGTGAAAAGGAAGAGCAGGCTGCTGCTGAAAAGGCTGGGACCCAGGGAGAATTTCAGGGGGAATGGACCGCTCCAGATTCTGTGTTGACTGCTACTCGACCTGAGGTTACAGACCGGTCTGAAGGAGCACAGGTGCCCCCGTGTCTGTCCAGCAGTTCCCTGCTGAGGACTGGAGCGCTCAGCTGGCCACCAAAGACTGGTCTGCAGCTCCCACTACTCAGACCACTGAATGGGAAGGAGCAACCACTGAGGGGTCTTAAGCTGTTCTACAGACCAGCTTAAGACTATTTCTTAAATAGAAAATGGAAATAAGGGTGATGGAAAAGAAACAGTTAAATAACAGAAAAGCAAAAAAAAAAAAAAAAAAAAAAAGGCCCAGGAAAGGAAACATTAATCATAATTGCTACTTGGCTTATCATTGAATAATATTTACAGAGTCATAATAATATCAATACTATTATTTTAACCAAAATTTGTGATGTATTTACTATGAGAGAACAGAGGAAGAGAGAGAATAGAGGATGTGGGGGAAGAGATAAGTCGGCTAAATGCTTGATCTCCTTATTAATACAAGTCAATAGTTGACATCTAAAACTGATATATAAAAAAATCAAAGTAAACATATTCTTTAGAAATACGGAAGCAATGAGGTACCACATCACACCAATCAGAATGGCCATCATTAAAAATCTATAAATAACAAAGGCTGTAGAGGGTGTAGAAAAGGGGACCCTCCTACATTGTTGATGGGAATGTAAGTTGGTACAGCCACTATGGAAAACAGTATGGAGGCTCCTCAGAAAACTAAACATAGAATTACCATATGATCCAGCAATCCCACTCCTGGGCATATACCCAGACAAAACTATAATTCAAAAAGATACATGCACCCTTATGTTCATGGCAGCACTACTCACAATAGCTAAGACATGGAAACAACCTAAATGTCCATCAACAGATGAATGGATAAAGAAGATGTGGTATATATATACAATGGAATATTACTTAGCCATAAAAAAGAACATAATAATGCCATTTGCAGCAACATGGTTGGACCTAGAGATTATCATACTAAAATGAAGTAAGTCAGAAAGAGGACAAATACCATATGTTATCACTTATAAGTGGAATCTAAAATATGCCACAAATGAACCTGTCTACAAAACAGAAACAGAATCATCAGACTGGTGGTTGCCAAGTGGGAGGGGATTGGAGGAGGGATGGAGTGGGAGGTTGGGGTGAGCAGATGTAAGCTTTTATATGTAGAATGGATAAATGACAAGGTCCAACTCTATAGCACAGAGAACTATATTCAATATCCTACGATAAACCATAATGGAAAAGAATATAAAAAAGGAATGTAGATATATGTATAACTGAATCACTTTGCTGTACAGTAGTAATTAACACAACACTGCAAATCAACTATACTGCAAAAAAAATTTTCAAAAACAGATATACAGAAGCAAACGTCAGATGAAATAGCTAAAAGAATGGAAGGTATATAGGGTCACCTTCGTGGAAACTAAATGAAGGCTCCCCTTCTCCGAGACACATAAACCTGTAAGAAAGTTATTTTAATACCTTGATTTTGTAAAAGCAAAACCAAAAACACTATCGGACTTCCCTTGTGGTCCAGTGGTTAAGACTCCAGGGGGGCTGGGGATTCGATCCCTGGTTGGGGAAGTTCTGCATGCCACGCAGCGCGGCCAAAAAGGAAAAACAAACAAAACAAACAAACGGACAAAAAATCACTGCCATTTGCAAGAAAATAATGTCTGTGCTGTAAATACACCTGCAAGGGTTATGCAGTGCACTCTCTGCACAGCAACAAGCCTGCTTCCAGGGAGCAGAATGGGGTCTGCAGTGGGGAAATGTGGGGCAGAGTATCCCAGTTTTCTTCTACAGTTTGATTTTTTTAAACTATGTATATCTATTCCTCTGAGGGCAAAGAAAGAAAAAGTGAAGGGAGGGGCTGGCTTCAGGTATGGCTAAATAGAGAGGATTCAAGTAATGTCATCAGGATCTGGATTCTCTCAGCAACGGAAGCACTCCTGTTAGGATCAAAAGATTGTTTCAGCCTTTACTTTCTCTCTGTGTTCCTAGTCTTGAGAAGGAGTGAGATTTCTAGGGGTGGAAAGTTGTGGGTCGATAAATGGAGCCTGGACCAATTAAGTGGCAGGGAAGTCACAAGACAACAGCAGCAGGAAAGAACATTAACAGAGTCAAATAGGAAGAGAAGATTCAAAAAAAGGAAAACGTTTAAAATATAGGAGAAAAGTCGAGGAAAAGGAAGATGGAGAAAAGACCACGACATTGACGAAGACGTTGCTGACTTTGAGAGGATAGTTCCATGGTGCAGTGGCAGCCCAGTCATTTTGTTACAGTGGTTTTCAAAGTCTGGTTCCTGGACCAGCAAACAATAGCAACACCACCTGGGAACTTGTTAGAAATGCAAATTCTTGGGTCCCACGTCAGACCTTCTGAATCAGAGACTCTGGGCCCGGGCCCCACCAAGCTGTGTTTTAATAAGACCTCCAGTTGCACGCTAAAGTTTGTTGGCGGTGTGAGTTGGTAAAATCTCGGTATAGGACAATTTAACAATATTGGTCATAATTAGAAATGCATATACCCTCTAACTCAGGATTTTCACTTATAGCAATGTACCCTACAGTTATTTGCATGCAGACAAAATGACATATACAAGGTTGTAGCATCATTGATTGGAAACTAAATGTCCATCAATGGGGACTGGTAAAATCTACAGTGATGCAGCTATTCTATACAATGCTATGTAGCTATAATAAAAATGAGGAAACTCTTCATGCACTGATGTCCCCCAGGTAAATTATACCCATATCTCCAGATTAAGTTGCAAAAACAAGGTGCAAAATAGCATGTGTGGTGTGCTGTCATTTGTGTAAAATAAGAAAGGAACAAAATTATATATATATATATATATATATATATATATATGTTTATTTATTTATTTATTTATTTATTTATATAATGCAATGACTTTATGTATGCTGACAAAACCTCTGGAAGGACAAATAGGAAATGATATGGTAATCTACTGAGGGGGATGGAAACTAGGTTATAAGGAAAAGGGTGAGAGGGTGCTTGAACTGTGGGACTTTATCACTTAATCAAAAAACATTTATTTTGAAATTCTCCAATGAATTCATCTCTGTATTACTGTAAAGCAGGTTATCATCAATGTTATTTTTTTGGCCGAGCCTCATAGAGTGTGGTGGGGTCTTAGTTCCCCCACCAGGGATCGAACCTGGCCCAGGCAGTGAAAGCACTGAGTCCTAACCACTGGACCGCCAGGGAATTCCCATCATCAATTTTAGTGCAGACGCTACAACACTGCCTATAATGGCCTCCCGGCCTCCAGGGTTCTCTAGTCTTGACCTGCTCCAATTCATTTCCTACACAGTTATAGGAAATGTTATATCTGCCTCTAAATCCAGATAATCAGTCAAGAGAAAGACAGAGTCTTTGATACCTTACCCGAGTCCAGCAAATCCTCTTCCCGAGGTGATCCATGCTGGAAAAGATGAATCCCCACCCAAGGTGACCAGGTCTCTGTACAGATCACGCATGTGGAAACCTCAACAATATAACTGCATTAGAAGGCAGCACAGAGTTATACACATAAAGTATCAAGGGGGCCATTTTATTTCTTCTTCTGTAATTGTTATTAAATATTTTGAATTCCAGATCCAAACTAGAAAATTTTACTTTAAACACATTTGAAATTTTTAGTTAATATGTAACAAGATCACAGAAAATAGGCTTTATATCTTTACCTAACCCTTCTTACTCTGACATCTGAGGTTTGGGAGCAGAGGGAGAGGAGAACAGCTAGTGTTTGGTTGTGTAGTGACAGCGTCTGTGTGTGTGTGTGTGCGTGTGTGTGTGTGTTAAGAACACTTAACGTGAGATCTACCCTCTGAACATTGTAAGTGTACGATACGATATTGTTAACTATAAGCCCGATGTTGTACAGCAAATCTCTAGAACTCTAGTCTTGCACAGCTGTCTGTTCTACCTGCAAGAAGTGTGGATCCAGAGGGCTTTATATAGGAGGTGATTTTGAGCTGAGTTGAGTCATAAAGTTATTTATTATAAGGACATAGTAGGGAAGGTTACTCCAGGGAGAGAGGAACAAGGCTAAAATCGTGCAGAGAGCTAAGCTGATACTATGGTCTGGAGTAAAGGTAAATCTGGAAAAGTAGGGACGGGCTGGATTATGAAGGGCTTTTATCCCTTAGGAGGGAGTTTGGACTTTATCCTGTAGACAACAGAAGCTGTTGAAGACTTTTTTTTTTTTTTTTACAGTGAAATATGCAGATCTTTATTATACAGTGCGGTGAGTTTGGGCAACTGTGTACACCAAAGTAACTACCACCCCAGTCAAAGTACAAAGCATTTCAACCCAGAAAAGTCTCCTGGGTCCAGTGGTGTGCAGGAGATAGCTCCCACACAGGCAATTCCAGACATCTCATCCCCATATCCTGTGGTTATCTTAAAGAGGGCCATGATGGGAAATCAGCAAATACTACAAACCAGAGATTGCCCCATGCCCCCCTGCCCCCGAGAGCCAGTTTTCCAGCAAACTGTAGCTCATGCCCCTTCTCAGTCAATCCTCCGTGACCAGAGAGGCAAACCAACATAGGTTTACTTTTGCTTGTTCTTGAACTTCACGCAAATGGAATAACATTTTGTATCTTGTTTTCTTCCATCAAAATGATGTCTGTGAGATTCATCAGCGTTGTGATTTATTAGTAATTTGTTCCCTTTCTGTTGCTAAGCACCATTCCAATGTACAAATAAACTGTATTTTTTCTAATTTCTTGTTGAAGGACATTCATTTGTTTCCAAATTGGAACTATTAATTTTTATTTATTTTTTTCACCTTTATGGAGGAGTAATTGACAAATAAAATTTTTATACTTAAAGTGTATAACTTGATGATTTGATGTACATATGCATTGTGAAATGATTACCAAATTCAAGTCAATTAACAGCCATCAGCTCACATAGTTAACTCTTTCTCGTGTGTGTGCTGAGAACACATACAGTCTACTCTCAGCAAATTTCAAGCGTACAATTCCATATTATTAACTATAGTTACCATGCTGTACATTAGATCCTCAGAATGTATTTATCTTATAACTGAAAGTTTGTACCCAATTTTTAAAAAGCTACTGTAGGGCTTCCCTGGTGGTGCAGTGGCTGAGAGTCCGCCTGTCGATGCAGGGGACACGGGTTCGTGACCTGGTCCGGGAAGATCCCACATGCTGTGGAGCGGCTGGGCCCGTGAGCCATGGCCACTGAGCCTGTGCTTCCGGAGCCTGTGCTCCGCAACGGGAGAGGCCACAACAGTGAGAGGCCCGCGTACCTCAAAAAAAAAAAAAAAAAAAAAGCTCCTGTAGACATTCTTGTGTAAGTATTTTCATGATCATATGTTTTCATTTATCTTGGGCAAATACTCAGAAGTGGAATTTATGGGTCATAGAATAGGTTTATTTTTAACTTTGTAAGAAAGTGCCAGAAGGTTTTCCAAAGGGGCAGGTAGTGCACAAGCAATGTATGAAAGTGCTGGTGGCTCCAGATACTTGCCAGCATTTGATGTCACAATGCCTTTTTACATTTAACCATTCCTATGTGTATGAAGTAATATCACCTCATAGGATTTTGATCTGCATTTCCCTGAAGACTAATTATATCACACATATTTTTGTGGGCTTGTTAGCTATTCCTTTATCTTCTTTGGTATTGTGTCTGATAGAATTTTGCAGAGTATCTGATAGAATTCATCAGCAAAATGATCTGGGCTTGGAGTTGTCTTTGGGGAAGGTTTTTGATAATGAATTAATATCTTTAGTAGATATTCAAGTTTTCTAATTCATTTTATTCGTTTTGGTAAGTTGTGTTTTTCAAGGAATTTGTCCATTTTTTTCTAAGTTGTTGAATTTATTAGCCTAATGCTTTACTTTTCATAATATTCCCTTATTATCCTTTTTTAAAAATTTTTACATTTTATTTTATTTACTTTTTTATACAGTAGGTTCTTATTAGTCATCAATTTTATACACATCAGTGTATACAAGTCAATGCCAATCGCCCAATTCATCACACCACCATCCCCACCCCCCCACGGCTTCCCCCCCCTTGGTGTCCATACGTTTGTTCTCTACATCTGTGTCTCAACTTCTGCCCTGCAAACCGGTTCATCTGTACCATTTTTCTAGGTTCCACATACATGCGTTAATATACGATATTTGTTTTCCTCTTTCTGACTTACTTCACTCTGTATGACAGTCTTTATATCCATCCACATCTCAACAAATGACCCAATTTTGTTCCTTTTTATGGCTGAGTAATATTCCATTGTATATATGTACCACAACTTCTTTATCCATTGGTTATAGGATTTGATTTTACTGTGATTGCGCCCCTCCTACCGTCTCATTGTGGCTTCTCCTTTGTCTTTGGATGTGGGGTACCCTTTCTGGTGAGCTCCAGTGTCCTCCTGTCGATGATTGTCCAGCAGCTAGCCGTGACTGTGGCGTTCTTGCAAAAGGGAGTGAGAGCACGTCCTTCTACTCTGCCATCTTGGTTCTGTGTGAGCTGTTGAAGACTTTTAATCAGGGAGATAAACCTGGTCATATTTGTCTTTTACAAATATCTCTCTGGTAGTCGTGTGGAAGATGGGGTGGAGAGGTGTCAAATTGGAGACTGGGACTCCAGCTGGGAGGCCATAGTCTAGATAAGATGAAGAGAACCTTGAACCAAGTCACTAGTGATGGGGCTGTAAAGGAAGGGGGGCATTGGAGTGAAATTAAGGAAGCCCAATTTGCTAAATTTGGTGACTGAATGGATCTGGGGAGATAGAGAGAGAAGCATCACATAGTTTCTGACTTGGATGCCTGAGTGAATGGGCTGTGATGCCCTTCATGGAAATGAGAGATGGCAGAAGGAAGTGCAAGATGGCGGAAGGGAGGAGCAGTAAGGTGCCTGTGAGATAGCCGAGGGGTACTGGCTGTTGAATATATTGTGTCTGTAAAGCTACAGATTGAGGAGTCATAACCATTTACAGGTGGTCCTTGGAGTGACGACTAGATGGAAAACTCTATGAAATGAAAAGAAAACCAAGGACAAATACCAGGGAAATATGGAAGAAGACAAAAAGACTGAGAAGAATAGCCAGTGAGGTGGAAAGGAAACTAGGATTGAGTGCCGGGAAAGATTTTCCATAAAAAAGGACTCTATACCCTGAGGAAACCAAAATTCAAAAAGAGTCATGTACCAAAATGTTCATTGCAGCTCTATTTACAATAGCCCGGAGATGGAAACAACCTAAGTGCCCATCGTCAGATGAATGGATAAAGAAGATGCGGCACATATATACAATGGAATATTACTCAGCCATAAAAAAGAAACGAAATTGAGCTATTTGTAATGAGGTGGATAGACCTAGAGTCTGTCATACAGAGTGAAGTAAGTCATAAAGAGAAAGACAAATACCGTATGCTAACACATATATATGGAATTTAAGAAAAAAAAATGTTATGAAGAACCTAGGGGTAAAACAGGAATAAAGACATAGACTACTGGAGAACGGACTTGCGAATATGGGGAGGGGGAAGGGTGAGCTGTGATAGGGTGAGAGAGAGACATGGACATATATATATATACTAACAAACATAAGGTAGATAGCCAGTGGGAAGCAGCCGCATGGCACAGGGATACCAGCTTGGTGCTTTGTGACTGCCTGGAGGGCTGGGATAGGGAGGGTGGGAGGGAGGGAGACAAAGAGGGAAGAGATATGGGAACATATGTATATGTATAACTGATTCACTCTGTTATAAAGCAGAAACTAACACACCATTGTAAAGCAATTATACCCCAATAAAGATGTTAAAAAAAAAAAAAAAAAAAAAAAGGACTCTACCTGGTGTCAAAACCATAAATAAATTAAGGAGGGTGAAAACTGTGGTGGGCATTTTTCTTTTTTGACCATCCTACCTCATTTTCCCTCTTTTGATAAGAGCACCCCAATTTCCTCTTACTGAATAACCCTTCTCTCAACATGTGCAGCTGTGGTAGAACTTTCAGGGCATTCTGCTCTGTCATTCCAAGCCATGGGATTGGTGTGTGACCCAATCTCATCAAATTGGACGTGCTGACCTGGGACTTGGAAACTTGAACCAAGTGATCCCGGAGAGATCCCTGATAAGATGGTTGATTAGCTCTTGCTACCTACACATTTTTCTTTAATTTCAGAGACTGTGATATCCTTCCAGTAAGTTCCTCTGACGTGGAAGTTAGCAAGTGCTGGTTTATGATCCTTCTAACTAAAGAACCTTAATTGGATTCAGCCATTAAGAGGTCACTGATGGCTTTACCTGAGTAGTTTCTTGAGGTGAAGGGTGAAAGGCTGATTGAAGAGGGAATGGAAGGTGAGGAAGCAGACATAGTAATTGTATACTAAACTTCTGGGAGTTTATTTTGGAAGAGAAGGTGTTAGGGAAATAGCTAATAATTTTAAGCCATGTTTGAAGCTCTGTTTTGCTAAGATAACTGAAAAGAGAGTTCCTAAAAATCAGGCAGCTATGAATCTGTGGTTTTAGTGTTGATTTCTCTAATTTTTAGTGATATTTAGCTTATCAACATATTTCAACTGTTCTTATTAGTAATATTGACAAACCCACACCTGATGACAAATTGCTTTTTAAAGTGTACTTTAGAATAAAGGTTTGTCTGATCTGATACATTGATAGAAAACAATTTGAAAGAAAAAGTATAACCACTGCCATAGGTTTCATCTGAAAAGATGTCCAATGCACCAAATAAAAGATTAAATTTTAAGATAATTTGATTTCTAACTTTTAGAAATACACATAAAATAAGGCATCTTTTCTGACTCTAGCCAAACTTGGAGTGAGTTGCCATATGTTTTTCTGTCCGCCAGTGGTTGTCAAAGAGCATTAAGGAATTTATCATCTGTTTAAAAATATTGTATATTATAAGAATACATTTTCTTCAAAACAGACTTTTTTAAGAATTCAAAGTGATTTATAAATGTGTCAGCATTCACTAGAGGCACATGCTCTTCTTGAAAATGGGCGGACTCATAAAGCAACATCAATCTCAGCATAAACTGACTTCAGACAACCAGTAGGTGGAGGAATTTCCAAAGCTAAGAACCACCACACCCCCCAAACCCGCCTTCAGAATCTGAGAATCTTAAAAGTCATCCATCCAATCTTCTCCGTTTTATCCTAACAGAAACCAAGGACTGTTGACTAGCTTCACGTTATGTATGTTGTTGACTAGCTTTGAGTTACATATACACATAGAGCCCAGGAAATTCCAGTAAAAGGAAAGACTATTTTAGGTTAGCATTAGATTTTACTTGTGAAATATGAAGCATTGGGGGTGAGGTGACAGCTTTTTAGGTATGTATAGCATGAGATAAAAAGCTGAAAATAAGTAGGGTGTATGAAGAAAATGACTATGACACAAGGGAGGAAAGAGGCCAGAAAGAGAGAGCCCTGGTGAGATGTTGCAAAGTGTTAGGATTTGCATAAAGGTCAAGGAAGGAGGCTGAGTTTGGCTTTGGTCCAGTCAGCAATGGAAAACTGTTAAGAAAGACAAAGAACAAATATTTTAAGCTCTCGAGTGTTGGTACATCATAATGAACGTGAAAAGAATTGATTTGCCTCTGTCAGCTTCTCCTTTATTTAACAACACCGGAAGCAACCAATCCAGGGGGAAAAGCCACGGAACCTTTTGAGCGCCCAGGTCAATTTAGTCCTCATCTTCCTCAGATTCTCCCCTTGGAATTTCCTCCTTGACCTTGGCACATCCTACCACGCTTCCTCCTGAGCTCCCTCCAAGACCCCGTTATTATTTACTTTATTTACATGATTTTTTCTTATCATTATGATAAAGCGGGGTCCCCTACCAGGCCAGTCTGGAGTTGTAACATGTAGGACATTAACTGAAACTTCAAATCAACTTCATCCAGTGCCCACTCTGTTCTTGGTCCCCCTCACTCTTGCGGTCAAAAGAATGAAAAATTCCACAATTCTGCTGGTTTCTTCTCCATTTTCTCTTATCATAGAGTTTTGTTGACCTGTATACTCTTTTCTAAATTTAATAACCTGGCTCAGTTTATTCTCACTAGCTAACCATGATAACATACCTGCTTTTTATACACTAGCCTGCCCCACTCCTACCCCATCAGCTCCGTGCATAAATAGGCCGTATCATGTTTTTGCCTATTGGACTGGAAACATTACTAAGACTGATGGTACCCAGTGTTGATGAGGTATGGAGAAACAGGTTCACTCACAGTTTGTGGAAGTGTAAGTCTGCACAACTTTTTAAAAGGACAATTTGGCAGCATCCATCAACATTAAAAAATATCAGACTTGTGACTCTTTAATCCCCCTTTTAGGAATCTACCTTATAGACATAAGAGCACTAGGGTAAAAAGATGCAAGTCAAGCATATTTCCTGTAGGATTATTTATAAGAGTAAAACAATAAAAAGGAATGAGCTAGTCATCAAAAATTAAAAGATTAGAAAGTAGAATGATAGTAAAACTTGTCAACAAATCCAATAACTAGTTCTTTGAAGAAAAAACAATACATAAAATTCTGGCAATGTTAATTAAGAAAAAAGAAGAAATTACAGCTATAGGACATTAAGAATGGGAAAGAACATATAATTTATAATAGTGAAACAAAAAAATAGAATACGATGTTCAATTTCATTCCAACAAATTTGAAAACCCAGAAGAAATGGATTATTTCCTAGAAAAGATAGATTGCCAAAATTAACTCAAGAAGACAATATCCAGTAAGAGAACCTCAGTCTTACAACCTCAAGGAATTGAATTCTACTAATAACCTGAATGAGCTTGGAAGAGGACCCCAAGCCTTAGATGAACACTAGATGAGAACACAGACTGACTGGCATCTTGATTTGATTTCGGTCTGTGAGACCCTGACCAGAGCACTCAAATACATCATGCTCAGACTTCAGACTGCATAAACTAGAGATAGTAATGGCCATTAAGTTTGTAGTAATGTGTTATGCAGCAATAAAAACTAACACATAAAGAGTTTTTCTGAGAGTTATATTTTCAGTGTGAATTACATCCTTCATTATAAAATAAACTTTATTCTTCTGTTTAATAAATTTACTTTGAATTTTATTGTATTATATATATTATTAGTATTGTGACTCCTGCTTTCTTGTTGTTTGCATTTATTTAATACCCCTTTGCCCATCCTTTTAGCTGTAATATTTTGAGATGCTTTGTTTTAGATCTGGCTTTTAAAAACAGTGTATATAATTGTTGAATCAAGTTTTTCTATTCTCATGATATAATTTGTCACATTTATACCTATTTTTATACTATCTTTGGTCTATTTTTTCTCTTGCTCTATTTTTACTATTTCATTCGTCCTTTTATTTTCTGCCCTTTGTATATAATAATTATTATTATTTTTTTTTGCTGCTCTGAGACGGCATTTATTGGCTCCTTATATAATTATTTTTTGTGTTTTCTCTTTTCTAGTGTTTTAGAAAGTATGCATTTATCTTTAAAATAATTTTTAAGAAATTGAAAAGAAAACGTAAGTTTCTTTAAAGAATTCTTCAAACTATAATTTTGCTCAAAGCAGGGACCATGACTCTTGCCCCTTGTATCCTTAGTACCAATTACATAGAAGTACTTAAAAAATGTTTAATTTGCTGAATTGAAATCACTAGGTTCTAAACACTTGTGCTGTTAGATTTTACCACTCTTTCTGTAAAATAAACATTTAAAAATATCATTTGATTTTGCCATTCAGACTATGTTTTTCAAGTTGACTATAAAACATTTTCTTCATGTATACTCTTTTGAAACGAAAACCTATAATCTGAATCAGATAAAATAAATTGATGAAAAGGTAATTCTCTTTTGAATATATTTTTTAAATTATTGGATGTTTAGTAATCACTAAGAATTATGAGAAATTTAATAACCAAATGCTCATGTTTACTCTGACAAATTCAAACAATAAGAAGAATCAAAAGTGGAAAGATTCTTTCCTCCAACCCCATACTCTGAATATAGCCTTTGTTGCCATTTTAGTGTGTATCTTTCTATATTTTTCTCTATGCTATAATGATGATGATAATAATAGTAACTAAAGCTTCTATGACCTGTACTGTGTGCTATATTTATTTACTCCCTAAAACAACCCAACAGCTAAGTACTATTATTATCATAGCTATGTTAAAGATGAACAAACCAAAGTGTAAAGAAGTTAAGTGATTTTTTCCTCCCAAATCATACAGCCAGTAAGTGATAAAACTAGGATCCATGCTCTCAACCACTAAACTATACTAAACTGTCTCTCATCAAATATATATTTACATCTTTATATACAAATATAGTTCTTTTAATTACATACACTTTAATAAAAATGTTCTTACAATCTGTTTTTCTGATACATGCTCATTTTAATGTACTCTGCACATCTTTCAAACTCTTTAGAGGTATTTCTAATGACTGAATCAGTAAATCAGGGGTTTCTGGATAGCATATTAGTTTTGGTAGACTAGCCTTCTCTGATAACTAAATCCAAATATGTAACAGTTTAATCACAAGGTAATTTTATTTCCCATGTAACTACCTAAAGCAGGTCAGGTCAGTGAGTGGCTGTCTTCCATATTGTAACTCAGGGACCCAGGCTCCTTCTAACTTGTTATTCTTGCATAACAAGAGCATATTGTCATCTGCACGATTGAGGCTGGTTGCCACATCCAGGATCTGGCTGGTGGAAGGGAAAGGGAACATGAGAAAATATGCTCTCTTAAAAGACTAAGTCCTGAAGTGGGATTTACATTACTTAATACTTACATTCCCTCAAGGAGCATCTAGTCACATGGCCAACAGACTGCAGTGGAGACTGGGAAATGCAGCCTAGTAAGGAAAGCAGAATAGATCTTGGTGGTCAACTAGTAACTCTGCCACAGGCAGTTTTGTTGTATATTTGTTTAATCGTATTTGAAAAACATTTTAACACACTGACCTCATTTTAAAAGAATTACGTCTTTAAAGGTGTCACAGGCATTTGTCAAATGGGCACATCTCTGGTTTGTGGCCGATCCAGAATGAAAACCATATCTTCTGATTCCCCGCCAAAGTTCTTTCTGATTAATGCAAGACTTATTTTGAACATGTTTAATGAAAGTCATTTTAAAAAATATTATACTTTTTTGAAGAGTTAATGAAGTGTGAGCTATTTTCCCCTGAAGATAAATTCTACTGGAAATATGTCTGTCTGGTAGATGAAGAGGGACTTATTTCTGTAAACTAAAGAGTATGGAATTAATTTAATTTGAGAAAATAGTTGTCTAGCCAGTTGGTAGAAACAGCCTGCAGAATGTAGACGATATTGTTGGTGTAATTATTTTAGATGCTAACAAAGGAGAGAACATTTTGAGAACTCTCTAGAGAACCAGATTTTATTTTATTTTATTTTATTTTTTATTATTATTATTTTTTTAACATCTTTATTGGGGTATAATTGCTTTACAATGGTGTGTTAGTTTCTGCTTTATAACAGAGTGAGTCAGTTATACATATATATATGTTCCCATATCTCTTCCCTCTTTGTCTCCCTCCCTCCCACCCTCCCTATCCCACTGTATTCCTTTTTAAATTGCCATCCAATATATTAAAAAGAGGAAGCATTTAATTTGTAAATACTGCTCTACACTTTATAGAACGGTGAACCTTAGAACCAGATTTTAGTTGTTAATGATGGGACATCACTCCCTGAATTCCACATCCACTGAATGGGCTTATATTAAAATATTCTTTTTATTCAGACAATTACACATGACCTGTGAATGAGCATATAGTAAAATACTGACCACTTAATCAGGTAATTTGGATGGGTAATTTGGATACCTTAGGTTTTCAAATACTATTTCTTTTTCAATAGGCATATACAATTAATTTCTTTTTGCCTAAGTTAGTTAGATAAATATAAAAATCTGTTTTGATTTGCCATTACAGTCAGAGCTAAAGAAGTGAGATTCATAATGGTGGAGGAAACTCCTGGTTTTCTTTATCCAACTTTTCTCTATCCCAGGATATGGAGAATATATACAAGTTACAACTCCTTTAAATATCCTATTGCCATAAACTTATATCATTTTCCTGAAGACACATACGATACATGGTTCTTGTACAATATTTCTCTGGACCTCTATATGTCTTTTAGTAATGCTACAGGATGATGTCTTTAAATATCCATAAAGGATCAAAGATTTTATCATGTTTGATTGCAGAAGGCAATTGCTCTCCCCTGGAACTGACTGTCTGCATCTGCCTAACTCTGATATTTTCTCTATAGCTTTTAAGCTGAAAAGGAATACCTGAAGCACGGGGTGTCATAATATCAGCTGCACGCAGGGAAGGCTGCTGGGGAACGTGTGTCATTAGCTCATCCCTGCTAGGAATGTGTACCATTCATTATATGTGGGCATGATTATGCCCTACAGGGACCATGAGCAGGAAAGTGCAGTCTTCCCGAACAGATCTCATCTTACCAAACAAATCTACAGAACTGTTATGTTCATGGCAAGGCTTCCTATTATAAGTTTCTTGGCTTATGAGTTGAAATGAGGCCATAGAGTTATTGTTAAAAGTAACAAAAAATTTTTAAACGTGTACCTTCTGATTAGTTTCTAAGATGAATTACTGACACCATGGAAAATTACTAATTGAATTTTAATGAAAAAACCCTTGTGATATTGGTGAATGAAATTTAATAATTAGTATCATGGTTTAGTAAGTGTGGTCAATGATGTATTTCTTTCATCTGGATCTTCATTTCAGCATGAAGTATCATTTATTAACTATGATGATCCTAAAAAGCAAGATATTAAAATAAAAGTTGACTTAGAACTCCAATATTCAAATTTGTAGTTTTAAGCAAGAACTACCTTTAAATATAAGTACCTTGTACTGGAGGAAAACCTGAAAAAAATTCTCTACCAACAGGCAAACATTATCCTTCATTAGTTACATATTCTTTGCCACGTTACTAGACAGTACAGGAACAAAAAACATTTGGAGAAATATGGATGAATTATCAAGGGCTAATCTCAGTTGCCCCTTTTATTTTTCGCTTGTAGCATAGATATAAGCTTCATCATACACAGAAACATTAAAACGGTTAAACTTGCAAAAGAAATCTGTGAAAGACTATAAAATCAGCTTTTCTCAGCTGAGGCAATTAAAGTCTTTAAAATTATATCTGTATCTCAAGTGGTGCAGAAAGTGCCAATGGTTTAAAATAATTCTTTTGAAATGAACATGTTTAATGAAAGTCATTTTTAAAAATATTATACTTTTGAAATGATTCTTAAGGATTTGGTATCAGACATAACGAAAAGACTCCAGACCCATATCCAACCACCTACTCTCCATTTCCAATTAAGTGTCACAAAGATGCCCTGAGCTAAACATGTTCAAGACTGAACCATGGTTCCCTCCAGATCCTGGTTCTATTTCACTGTTTCCTATCACAGGAAAGAGCTGATTTTACATCTATGATGAAAGGTATGAGGAGGCTACGACTGAAACTAGAAATGCAGATGAGGAAAATATGGTATGTGTGGGCAATGTGCATTAATTTTAGCCATGTTGAATGAAGTTGGGACAGGCAGGTTGAAATACTCTGTGGACACTTGGAGTTAAGAATCTGGGAAGGGACCTCCCTGGTGGCGCAGTGGTTAAGAACCCACCTGCCAATGCAGGGGACACAGGTTTGAGCCCTGGTCCTGGAAGATTCCACATGCCGCGGAGCCACTAAGCCCATGCACCACAACTACTGAGCCGCGTGCCACAACTACTGAAGCCCATGCACCTACAGCCCATGCTCCGCAAGAAGAGAAGCCACTGCAACGAAGAGTAGACCCTGCTCACCGAAACTAGAGAAAGCCCGTGTGCAGCAACAAAGACCCAATGCAGCCCAAAATTAAAAAAAAAAAAAAAAAGATTCTTGGGAGATGGATTTGAGTTGGAGAGCCCTCTACATAGAGGTGATAGATGAAGTTAAGGGAGAGGAATGAGCATTTGAGACAGGGGGAAATGTAGAAGAGACAAGAGTCAGAGAAGTCTATTGTGTATCACAAAATCAAAGGAAGTTTAATGAAAAACAAGAAGCATCAAGAATCTCAGTGGATGAGGAATGAGATAAAGCCACTGGATTTAATGACCTTTGAGAGTTTCTGAAACTTGGTGAGACTAGAAGCCGCATTACAAGAGTACTAAAACGGTGTGTGTGTGTGCATGTTCACGCACTCCACTCCTTGCTCTATCTCTAACCGGCTGCTTGTCTTTACGCAAGTTAATGTCACTGGACCTCAGCTTTTTACCTTTAAAATGAGGGGATTCCCTTGATAAACACGTCTAGAGTCTAGGAAGTCGAGGTAGATATTTTCAATGAATGAAAGAGTAAATAAAACGAAGTGTATTTCCTACCAGTTCTAGAAATAATTTTCATAGATAAGGAGAAGTGGTTAGTACTGACTACTCACTTCAAGACATCTTGCTGTGAAAGCAAGTCTATCAGTAATAGATTAGCTAATGGAGACAGTATTATCAAGGAAAAGATTTTCAAGGCAGCGAGGACTCTTTTGGATTATTTCATCATTTTGATCATATAAAATGATACTTTGTATTATTACAAAGTAAAGAGAGATAGGAGACCCTTGGCATTTAATTTTTCTGACATATTTTTGTTTTGACTTTTTGTGAATGTGTACAACATGCAATTCTGAAAAGTATGGATTTCTTACTCCTTTGACAATATTTATTAGGTCATAGCATTGGTAACACTGGAATTCAACAAAGTACAAGAAAAAAACATATTGGAAATGCAGTGTTGTCTTTGGTAATTGTTTTCCTATACATTGCCAAAGGTTTTGTTTTTGTTTTTCTCTTTTTCTTTTTCAATAAATCCAACCTACTCAAAAAGCCAGTAGGTGATTTAAGGCATCAAGGCTGGTAAAATAATTCTGTGAACCTCAAATGCAGATTTTCAATATCTTCAATGAAGTATTTTGAAAGGCTGATGCCAAGTCCAAAGCTGGTTGAGAGATTCCAAGAATTTTGAGTGAACTTATTTCTCATTATAAAATTATTACTATGTAATAGATATATAGCAGTTTTTTAAAAGTCTTTTCTTGCCACTTAAATTTTTTTCCTCCAGAAATTTACAAATTTATTCTAAAAGTTATTTATACTATATATTTAATTATAGAGTATATATAATACTCTATTACATTTATAAACTACATTTATTTTCTGGGATGTTTACATTAACAAAGATCAGTGAAGAGGCCTTGAATTATAAAGCTGGATTCTAACTGTCACTGTTTGCAGATGACATGATATTCTACGTAGAGAACCCTAAAGCCTCCACAAGAAAACTACTAGAACTAATAAGTGAATTCAGCAAGGTAGTAGTAGAGAAGATTAATAAGAAATCTGTTGCATTTCTTTACACTAATAATGAAATATCAGAAAGAGAAGGTAAAAAAAAAAAAATCCTGTTTAAAATCATGTAAAAAAAAGTACCTAGGAATAAACTTAACCAAGGAGGTGAAAGACCTATATGCTGAAAACTATAAAACACTGACAAAAGAAACTGAAGAAGATTCAAAGAAATGGAAAGATAATTTGTGTTTTTGGATTAAAAGAATTAATATTGTTAAAATGACAATACTATGCAAAGCAATCTACAGGTTTAATGCAATCCCTATCAAAGTACCCGCAACATTTTTCACAAAACTAGAACAAATAATCTTAAAATTTATATGGAAGCCCCAAAGACCCAGAATTGCCAAAGAAATCCTGGGAAAAAAGAACAGAGCTGGAGGTATAACCCTTCCAGACTTCAGATTATACTACAAAGCTACAGTAATAAAAACGGCATGGTAGAAGAAATCTAATGGTTAAAATTTCCATTTGTATTTTATTTTCTTGAATACTTTTTTTCATAGCTGTCTAAGAAGATTTAAAAATCATTGCACTTTGGTCAAAAAATAATAAATTTATCTTATTAAAAAACAGCATGGTATTGGCATAAAAACAGACATAGATCAACGGGACAGAACAGACAGCCCAGAAATAAAAACCCATACACCTACCGTCAATTAATCTATGACAAAGGAGACAAGAATATACAATGGAAAAAAGACAGTCTCTACAACAAGTGGTGCTGGGAAAGCTGGACAGCTACATGTAAATCAATGAAATTAGAACAATCCTTCACACCATACACAAAAATAAACTCAAAATGGTTTAAAGACCTAAATATAAGACATGACACCATTAAACTCCTAGAAGAAAACATAGGCAAAACATTCTTTGACATAAATTGTAACAATATTTTCTTAGATCAGTCTCCCAAGGCAAAAGAAATAAAAGCAAAAATAAACATGTGGAACCTAATCAAACTTAAAAGCTTTTGCACAGCAAAGAAACCGTCAACAAACAAAAAGACCTATGGAATGGGAGAAAATATTTGCAAATGATGCAAACTACAAGGTGTTAATATCCAAAATATACAAACAGCTCATACAACTCAATATCAAAAAAAAATCCCAAACAACCCGATCAAAAAATGGGCAGAAGACCTAAATAGACATTCCTCCAAAGAAGACATACATATGGCCAACAGAGATGTGAAAAAACGCTCAACATTTCTAACTATTAGAGAAATGCAAATCAAAACCACACTGTGGTATCACCTCACACCAGTCAGAATGGCTATCATCAAAAAGTCTACAAACAATAAATGCTGGAGAGGGTGTGGGGAAAAGGGAATCCTCCTACACTGTTGGTGGGAGTGTAAATTGATGCAGCCACTATGGAGAACAGTATGGAGGTTCCTTACAAAACTAAAAATAGAACTATCATATGATCCAGCAATCCCACTCCTGAGTATATAACCGGAAAAAACAAAAACTCTAATTTGTAAAGATACACGCACCCCAATGTTCATAGCAGCACTATTTACAATAGCCAAGACATGGAAACAAACCAAGTGCCCATCAATAGATGACTGGCTTAAGAAGATGTGGTATATATATCCAATGGAACACTACTCAGCCATAAAGAAATGAAGTATTGGCATTTGCAGCAACATGGATAGACCTAGAGAATATTATGCTTAGTGAAATTAAGTCAGAGAAAGACAAATACTATATATCACTTATATGTATACAAATAATAAAAATGAATAAAACTTAAAATAAAAAACAATACAAATGAATCTAGTGATATATGCAAACCACAAACAGATTCACAGACATAGAAAACTTATGGTTACCAAAGGCGAGAGTGCAGGGGAGTGATAAATTAGAAGTATGGGATTAACAGATACAAACTACTACACATAAAACAGATAAGCAACAAGGATTTATTGTATAGCACAGGGAGTTATATTCAGTATCTTATAATAACCTATAATGGAATACAATTGGCAAAAAATATAACTGAATCACTATGCTGTACACCTCAAACTAACGCAATATTAAAAAAAAACTTGATTCTAGACTTTTCTGACAGTTCTTCCAACTGAAAATGGCTATATCTGATATTTATCTAGAAGAAGCTATTCTTTAGGGAAACTGATGGCATATGCTAGGTAAATTCTCTAATTCAACTAGAAAAGCTCAGCTGCATTTCCTAAAGCTGACATACGAGCAAGGAGCAAATCAAAGAGGAAAAAAATTTTAACACCCTGAATTCATCACAGTATTTAAACAATTAGAATTTTACTTTATTTCAGAATAAGTTTACAGCTGAAAAAAATGTATTTACTAAAGCCACAACATTCTTCAGATGGACAAAAACTTTTCTAGCAAAACTGTGGTACACAAGCATTAGTAATTTGAATACTATACGGTTATAGAAGATATTTAAAAAATGGAAATGATGTATTCCAAAGGCTGTACTAGGCACGATATATATGCTTGTATTGGGTCTGCAAGCATTATACTAGAATTCATTACATGTAATCCAAGAAGTTGCAGGTTTTCAGCACTATGTACTAAAAAGACAGAAAGGAATATCAGAGTTACTCTTGCGTTGAAAAAGCATGTACTATCAACACTGCAAAACAGGAGCAGCAAGCCAAGCCAACAAACAATTCCTTAGGTTTTAGAAGTTGTAATATAACTATGGCTTTTTCATTTTCATTTTTGAGACTGGTTAGCGAGTCTGGCAAGTGGAAAAGAAGAAAGTCTATAATAAAACATTAAAGACATCACTTACAAGGCATCTGATATTTCACACGTTCAAAATTGGAAAATAACAACTGAGCTTGTTCCTAGAGCAAAATTGTGAGGTATTATAGAGCAAAAATCACCCTGCTTTTTCCTATCAATCTTTTGGCATAAAAATCTCAGAAAAGTAGGGCTTCCCTGGTGGCACAGTGGTTGAGTCCGCCTGATGATGCACAGGTTCGTGCCCCGGTCTGGGAAGATCCCACATGCCGCGGAGCGGCTAGGCTCGCGAGCCATGGCCGCTGAGACTGCGTGTACGGAGCCTGTGCTCCGCAACGGGAGAGGCCACAACAGTGCGAGGCCCGCGTAACGCAAAAAAAAAAAAAAAAACCTCAGAAAAGTAAAAGTTTTCCAAGTGACATGGCAGAAAAGTATTTAAGATAAATTTACTTTTGGTTTTTGGTAACTGCAAATAATAAAGGTCTTTGCTTTTGGTTTTTGGTAACTGCAAAGAATAAAGGTCTTTTCAAGGACCAAGAAACTGGATGTGGTTCTTAGTACAGAACTTATGTTTTTTTAAAAACATGGGTTGAAATATGTATTCAGGCTGACAGTGTATTCATGCTGATAAAGGTGGTAAAAAGAAGAAAACAAAAATCGTACATTTTTTAGAGCACACTACTACCAAATATATGGAAATTGTCTGAAAGATAAAAATGTACATCTTAGATTCTCAAAGGTTTTATTTTTCAACTAGCAATTAAACATAAGTGTAAAAGTGAGTCATGCAATATTTTTACCTCTTAACTACTGTGATAATGATATGAGGGGAACAGAGTTCTCTTTTTTTTCCTTTAAATGTATAACGCTCACAAGTCATCATGTGGAACTCAAATCACACACAAAGGCAAATCATGAAGAAACGTTAAATATTCCAAAATGCCCACGAAGGCGTGCCAGAAATTATGCTGTTTCTATAGCACAGAATTGTTGGAGGCCAAAGCTAAAGCAGTAGGTGCTACTGCAACTTCTAGGTCTTTAATGCTGCTTTTATTTGTTTGTTTTTTTGATGGGGGGGGGGTGGATTCAGGTCAGGGGGTTCGGTGGTCTCTCAGAAACCATAATTTCTGCAGGTTCAGTGACCAGCTTGGATCCATCCCATGCTGTCTTGAACTGTTCAGGAACGGGAAATTCTCTCTGGAAAAAGGCCAGAAGAACAAAGTTATTTAAACCAAGGCTTTGCAAACAGATGGAAGGCTGATCAGTGTCACATGATGGACAAAGACATTTTATGGAACCCAAACCTGCATCAGGGAGCGATGCATGGTCATGTGTCAGCTCTGTGACTGCCTGCCAGCATCCTCATTGATGCTAGCACTTACTAAGAACCAGGCATTCTGCTAAGCACCAGATATACATGAACTCAGTTAATCTCTGCAAGAACTTTAAGAGCTAGATATTATTGAGATGCCATCTATAGGAAGCAGAGGCCTGAGAGGTCAAGCCTCTGAGCAGCCAAAGTTCAAACCTGAGTTTTTACCCTCGACTCTGCACCAAACTCAAACATGCACTGGGGGTCTTGCTGAAAGGCAGACTCTGTCTGACTCAGTAGATCTGGGAAAGAGGATGACAATCTCCATTTCCCACAAGTTCCAAGGGGATGCCAAGGCTGCTGGCCCCCAGTCTGAATAAGGGCTTTATCCCGGCGTTATGTCTACCCTCTGATGAAATATAAAAATGTGCTACAAGTTATATATAAACTTGTTACCCTTCATCCTGCTTTTCTACTCTTCCCATTGGGGAATACATGCCCCCCTTCCACCCACACCCCTATACACACATACACACACACACACACACACACACAAACACAAAGAAAAATGCAGAAGAGTCAAAATAAAATTCGTTTGGGCTCTCTCCTTCTCCCCAAGAATGATTCCCCAGTCACTGCAGGAGAGGGCAGGAAAGGAAGCTGAGGAGCGGTCCCCTGAGCCCTGGCTTTGTGACATCCCTGGACTTCCTGTACCACACTGTGATAAGCTGGTGCCCGTGCTCATCTGTCGGTGAGATGTGATGTTTCACATCTACTGGAATACACACACTAACACATATCTTCCTAGATGTTGGGTCCAGCTGTTTCTTTTGGAAGAAGCTATTTATTTAACTACTTTAAAGGGAAGGCCCTTTCTATCATGAGTGGTGAATTCTCCTTGAGTGAAATCTGCGATAGTCTTAAGAGAAAGCAAAGAAGCCACAGTCTGAGAAACCTAGTGTGTGCGTGTGTGTGCGTGTGTGTGTGTGTGTGTGTGTGTGTGTGTGTGTGTGTGTGTGTGTGGCTAACATCTTTTCTGGGGCTCTTCTTGATGAATAAACCAGGCTTGGTGTTTGCTCTTAAGTACCAAGCCAGGTGGAGAATGTTCCAGAGTGGAGGCACTCTTTGATGGTAACTGCACTACAGCTGTTCCCAGTCTTTCTTGGGAGTGACATGATAGTAATGTGATGACAGACCTTCTCTGGGAGACTGATTCCCTTCAGGATGAATCATCCCCACCATCTACTTCGAGATTACAGTGCCCATGGCAGGACCTCTGTATTGCTCCCTACTACCCCCAGTTGGAAAATGCATGAAGTAGGCCATGGACTGAAGGCACAAGATAATTCACCTATAGAGGGGAGGCTACGTTTTCAGCATAAAAGGTCAGGTTGTGAGCTATACGCATCCATAATTCACCTATAGACGGGAGGCTACGTTTTCAGCATAAAAGGTCAGGTTGTGAGCTATACTCATCCTTTAGGTCAGTGGATCCCGATCTTGGCTCCACACTGAAATCACCCGGGAAGTTTTAACCAATACAGATGTCTGGATACCACATCCAGGGATTCTAGTTTAGCTAGTCTGCAGTGCTCGTCCAGACCCCCATTGCTCTTCTTAGCAGCTCCGGCCAGTTTCCATGAAGCTGAGTGTTCCACTTAAACAGCTGCAAGGGCCAGGAATCTTCTGAAGTTTTAGCTTTTCCTCTCCTGAAGCTGTTCTCTACTGGCTTTAGCTCTTCAGTATTTTGCTTTTTCAGGTGGAGAGCCCAAGAGGAGATACTTCTCTAGCTCAGGGTTAGGCTGTCCAGATACCTAGTGAAGCATGGCCCAGTGCTCGTGCAGTTTTGTTTTTTAGACTTAAGCAATGAATTCTGAACTGAAATATGTGGTGTGTGCCGGGGTAGTGCTCACTGGCAGGTGGGGAAAGGAGAACGTGGCAGTGAACAACAGCGTAGCTGTCTGCCTAAGGAGATTAACCTGAGTGCTGACTGCAGTGTAGACGGCTGGTGATTGACCCATAGGCTAATGGGGGGGTCCTCTTTCAAAGGTGTGCCTAAGTTACGTTTTCTCCCATCCTTCCCAGTTCACTGCTTCCTTGCACAGTTAGAACCAGAGGGAATGATCTCTCGATTTGCTTCTCTACTTTCAAGAAGCAACAACTAGGGTCTGCTACTTTCAACTAGCAACAACCTGGAGGTCCAGGTGTTAAGACTTCGCCTTCCAATGCAGTTTGATTCCTGGTTGGGGAGCTAAGATTCCACATGCCTCTCGGCCAAAAATTCAGAAGGTAAAACAGAAGCACTATTGTAACAAATTCAATAAAGACCTTAAAAAGGGTCCACATCAAAAAAAAAAAGGCAACTAATAGGAAGTAATAACTTGCTTTCAAATGGCAACAACCAGCAAGTCCATCACACTGCATGATGCAGAAAATGTATTTATTTATACTTCCTTTTCAAGGTGTGAGAATATCTGCTTGCTTCTTTTAGAAACTGCTTTGCTGGGGAGAGGAGACAAAGAAAATACATGGTGGCTTAGGCTACCATTTCTTAGAAGGGTCACTGGATGGACTGATAATATCAGAATCACCTGGGTATATTAAAACGACAGATTCCTGGGCCCCCTCCAAGCCTCCTGAATCTAACCCTCTGGGTGTGAAGTTTGGGAGCTGGTATTTTCATCAAGCTTCCCAGCTGATTCTTATGCTGGGTTTGAGACCCACTGACATAAGAATACCTATACAAATAGGTCCACTTATTATTACCTCCTTTCCCTCCTTTTTTTCCCCCAAAGCATTTCCCCCCCTTTTCTGTTTGCCTCCACCATAGCAAAGGAAAATATTTAGTCCTAAATAATATGAACTCAGATGCCTGGTGTACTATTTGATAAGAGCTAGCCCATTAAGGTAGTTATTAGAAAAATGCTTTGAGAATCACAGATCCAGGACAGGGCATAGTCAAGAAACTGAAAGGGGAGCAGATAGGTGAAAAGCCACTCTCCTGCCTGTGAATTATTCTACAAAGGAAGGTCAAAGGTTGGGAGGTGATTAATCAGTCTCTAAGAATGTTAATAATGAAAAATTCTTTACAGTCTTTTAAAAGGTACTTACATAATCACCATCCCGAGGGATAAGTATATTCATTTCAGATGACTTGGCACTCACAATCTCACAATCTAATGCATCTTCACTGAGGTATATGTGGCAGCCTTCTGTCTTATTAATGGAAATTGTTGGCACTTTCCCCATCACCTGAAATAGAAGGAAAAAAAATCTAGGGCCAAAGCAAATAAATAGAAATTCCAATGTCCCCAAATAAGTACAGTCCACAGGCCTAACCAAGCATTAGGAATAGCTGGGTTAGGGCTGGAGAGGCTGGCTGAATGACAAAGTCTCAGGGTGAATTAGTAGGTGTCATTTGGGGACAGAATGAAAGGACCACACAAGGGGATTCTCAAACCTCAGGGTCTCTTTCCTGACACAAAATAAAGGGACTAATTGGAAAACAGCAGCTAAATGTTCAGGAAAAGTTTCACAACCCCGTTAGTGGATTTGAAACATATATTTGATTTCATGATAAAAGAAACAAGATGCATTTGCTTTCATGTGCTTAAAATTTTAGTTTTGACAAATCTCTAGGAAACTTGGATTAAAACACGCACTAATACTGTCATTTAAGAGTAAATAAATTATTCTGTAATTGAGAAGATTTTTCCTGAATCTAAATAAGAATAAATAAGAAACACTACAATTCTTTTCACATAAGTCCTTTGCTAGATAAAAATCTCACTGGCTGAATGTGAAGCTTAAATGAGATAATGAGTGTCTAGGTATTCTGAAATGTATTTATTTCAGGAGCCAAAACTGGAGACTTGGTTCAGACTACTCACTGTATAGGTAAATAGTACCATACACAAGAGGAGGTGGTTCTTTGTATTGTTACAAATATCAAGTGCTATAAACATTATGATCAGTTTTAAATTTCTTTTTTAACAGTCAGTTTTCAGATATTCCTGCCCCCCAAATCTCTACAGGCACAGACTATTCCCCCAACGACCATATTACAACTACATAATTTTCCTTCTCGTAATGGTAATTGAAGCGATAACAACATCTCCTCTTTCACCCTGAAGAAAAGGCTGGGTTGCAAATTAAAGGAGCAACTCCTGTGATGGTGAAGGTGATGTAAAGAATTCCTTAGGGGAATCTAGCCAGGTCACCACACTTCTCTGTTTTCTCCTCTCCCGACAGAAACTGGACACCAAGTTGGAATTGAGCCCCAGTGCCAAAAGAAAAAAAAGAAAAAAAAGGCAGAGGTAGTTTAAGGTCAGGTAAGCACAGGGCTTTGCCATAAATAAAATAAAATAATACCTATATGTATATATCAAGAATGTGTCAGCAGTAATGTTTTGGCAATTTCTAGGTTTATTTTATAACGATGAAGAGCATTTCCATAGCGGCCAGAACTGTATGAATACCAGGCAAGCAAAGGGAAAGAAGTAAATTGTCAGTGTGTCTTAGGAGATTCATTTATGAGACAGAGTGGGGTCACATGAGGATAGCACATTTAGCACATAAAATGCTAAAATATCTATGTATCTGAAAATCTGAAAAGCAGTAGACTTTTTAAATAGCCCTGAGAGGATAAGAATTGTCATTTCCACATCAGTTTTAGTCAATATTTCCGTAAATTATATACAGTACATGCCTTTTTCCCCTGGTAGTCTGTAAACATTTTGAGAACAAAGATTGTTTCTTATCAGGAGAACTGGACTAAAAAGTAGCTCCTCTGTTGAGTGACAGGTGATATGTGACCTTGCCCAGGCCAGTGCTCTAGCATTTAATACATGTACCTGTATTCTTTGTTTTTCTTAAATTTATTTCTCTATACGTTTAAAAAAATTTCCACATCACATCTTAGTCTCCTCTCTCCCATAATTTGTACTATTTTTCTAGGATAGTTTGCAAAAAAACAGAATTACTGAACTAAATCATATGAACTTTTCTCTGTGTGCTTTTCCTCCTTTCAATCTTTTTAACAGCATTATTGAAGTAAAATGTGAAAACATAAAATTCACCTGCCTTAAGTGTACAATTTAATGATATTTAGTGAACTTGTGCAACCATCACTTCAATTCAGTTTTAGAATATTTCCATCATCCCCCAAATATCCCTCATGCCCATTTACAGCCAATCTCCGTCCTCATCCCCAGGCAGCCTGCACTAATCTGCGTTCTGTCTTTATTGTGTCCAGGCCCTTTTAAAATAGTTTATTAAATGTTTTAAATAGGTAATGACATTCACTTGGTTTGAACATCCAGAAGTTTGAAGTGTTCAGTAAAATGTCTCTTCCTTGTTTCTGAACCACGTTGCCAAGTTTCTATCCCTCTTGGACAGATAACCATGATTTATCCTTCCAGATTATTTTAAGGCCCATAGCCTTAAAAATGTATATTTCAAACATAGAAGCATACAAAGAATAATATAACAAAAATGTAAATATATATATGTCTGTTAAACAGCTTTATCAGAGTTTAACATTTTGGCTCATTTGCCTTTTTTTTAGGACTATCATCTTACAATATAGCTGAAGCCCCCTCTCTACCATCCCCCATCTCACTGTCCTCCTTCCTTCCCTCCACAGATGTAACTACTCTTCTGAATTTTGTATTTACAATTCACAGCAGGTTTGTCTCTTGCATAAGGTGAACTTGAGCCCTCATAAGTATATTTAAAATGTGCGTATTGTTTTGCATGTTTTTGATCTTTATATAAAGGGACACATTATACAGTGCCTATTGTTCTATATAATCTGCCTTCGTCACTCAAGGCTGCTTCTGAGATTTTCCTATTTTTATACGTGTAAGTGTAGTTCATTCATTTATTTAACCTCTGTACAGTATTCTATTAGGTGGATTTATTTATTCATTTACCAGCTGGTGGACATTCAAATTGTTTTTGTTTTTATTGCCATTATGGATAATACTGCAATAATCATTTTTCCATGTCTCATCAACATTTGTACTAGAGTTTCTTTAGTGCACACACCTAAGAGTGAAATTACTTGGTTACAAACTATGCCTGTCTTTGACTTTATTAGATGGTGCCAATTTGCTCTGCACAGAGTGTAACAGTTTACTCTCCCAACACTGATGTATCAGGGTTCTCATAACAACGCTTGTACCATGAGACTTTTTAATATACAGGCAGTCCTCAAGTTGCACAGGTCCGACACGCATGCGTTTCAGCTAACATGCCCCTTGCAAAGTAAGGACAGCCTGAATTCAAAACTGATGAGTGTAAGAAGATACAGCGAATGAATCTGCATTTCTTCTTCTATTAGGCAGCTTGTGCATATATGCATTTATCAAATTACTTCAGTTTTTCTCCTCTGAATTGCCCTGATATTCTTTGCCCTTTTTTTTTTTTTTTTTTTTTTTTTTGCTACGCGGGCCTCTCACTGTCGCGGCCTCTCCGGTTGCGGAGCACAGGTTCCGGACGCGCAGGCTCAGCGGCCGTGGCTCACGGGCCCAGCCGCTCCGCGGCATGTGGGATCATCCCGGACTGGGGCACGAACCCGTGTCCCCTGCATCGGCAGGCAGACTCTCAACCACTGCGCCACCAGGGAAGCCCTCTTTGCCCAGTTTTCTACTGAGTTGTTAGTCTTCCTCTTGATTTCTGTTAAGTTCTTTATAAATTCTGGTTATAAATCCTTTTTGATTATCTGCATTGCAAGTATCTTTCTTCAATCCATGCCCCATCTTTCAGCTTTGTATGTGATGTCTTCTGTTGAACACATAAATTTTAACGTGGTTAGATTCACCTGTCCTTTTCTTTATAGTTCGTGCTTTTTGACCCTAATTGCTTTTCTACTCTGATTTTCTTTTGTATTTTATTCTCAAAGTTTAAAAGTATTTCTTTTTACAATTAGGACTTTACTTTTAAATATGGTATGAGGTAGAGATTAGATATTTTTTTCCCACATGGAGGGTCCTAAAATACATCTCCATGTATGTGCCAACTACTGAATGTACTACTCTAGTTAAAAGGGGCAGTGGTGAAAAGCCTAGTAAAACCAGAGAACAATCTATAAAACTAGTAGCCAATTTTGACAAACATTATCAGGAAACATCAGATAATAAGGGGTGATTAACAATATGAAAACGGTGTAATCAAAGATAGTAGTTATAGCTGGCCAAAGTAAGAAGTCATTTAGCTTTTGGCATATTATAAAATCCCATTTGGCTAAATAAATATTGCTAAAACAGTGCAGATTTTCTTCTGTTTTGCAGATTCAATTGCAATCCTGCTTTCCAAGTTATTTTTCTGATAATCTCATTGACTCTTCAGAACAACTTTACCCAGAACCAGTTTTTCCTGAGGGAAATACATTCTCTTCAGCGTGATACTATTATGCTAGGAGAATCTCTTAATTTTTCAGTTCACTCATTAGTTGATTCATTCCAATCACCCATTTATCAAACATTTATTGGACACCTACTATGTTCAGGTACTGTGCAAATTTCTGGAGCTGTAAAGATTAATTGGCTGTTCTTGAAATAGAAATGGTAAACTAGTAATTGCTGTGCAAGATAGGATGTGTTATAAGAGATAGAAAAGGGGGAATTAACACTGTCCAAAAAGTAAGAGAGGGCTTCAGAGAGGAGGTGAAGACAGAGCTGTGTCTAGAGGGGAAGAGAATAAGAGTTTTACAGGTGGACATGGAGCGCCCCTTGTAAACAGAGGGGACATCTAGGCAAAGCCACAGGTAGTGGGGGCCAGGAATGGCTGAAAGGGTCAATTACCTGCATCTGAATGTCCTTGGAGTTGATCACTTCCACAATGCCCACCACATTGTCAAACACAAGGCCAAACTTCTTACAGCTGTCTAGGGAAAAAAAAAGACCAATCTACTAAATTCATACAGCATATTTATACAAAGCAGCTTATCATAGTAGGTACAGATCCATAATTCTGCCCTACCAATTGTAATGGAATTTATTTTCCCTTTTATCTGTAGAGTAGACTTGCTGCATTTGAAAATGTAAGCCACCTGTCTCAGTTCAGTCTCTGAAATCACAAGGTCATTCCTGTCTTCTTGGTATTCCTAAAATTAAAACATAGGCAAATATTAAATATAAGGATGCATAAATTAAGTCCACCGCATGCTGAAATTACTGTGGAGCATTCACCAGTTACAGCTTCTCAATATGTTCCTCCTTTAGGAACCATTTTCTTAACAGACCAAACCGCAGGTCTGACTTTGTCACTGTAATGTTGGGAATGAGAGGAACGGCTGCTTGGAAGGGGGTGTCAATTTGTGAACAGTCAAGCATCAGGCACGCTGGGTAGTGGGCGTGGGCTGCAGCAGGGATGTGAGGGCTTTGGGTTGACTCTGGCCGCTGAGTCTGGACTTGATGCTGCAGCACTATCTTGCAAGTAGGAGTTGGACAAATAGACTAGCAAGGGTCACAACAGTGCTCTAAGTCCCAGTGTACTTTCAGACCATGACAACCTTTCTGGGGACTTTGTTCCTCCATCTTTAGGGAAGGCCCCTGAACTGGAAGGGGGCACCAGCTTCCATCCACATTCAAAGTGTCTTTGTCCTGCTCAGACAACAGTGAAAGTGGTGGGTGATGCAGTAGGTTATATCAGCACCTCGGTCAGTGGAATAGGATGAAACATCCTACAGTAGATCAGAATGGGGCACAGATTAAAAGTTTCCAGAAAGAGGAGTCAAATTCATAGAGACAGAAAGTAGAAAGGTGGTTGCCAGGGGGTGACGTGAGGGGGAACGGGGAATTATTGTTTAAGCGGCAGTTTCACTTTTACCAGATGGAAAGAGTTCTGTGGATGGATGGTGGGGATGGCTGCACGACAGTGTGAATGTACTTAATGCCACTGAACTGTGCACTTAAATGTTAAGATGGTAAATTTTGTGTTATGTGTACTTTACCACAATTTAAAAAATAATTTTTAAAAAGTTGAAGAAAAAATGGGAAATCCTTAAGACCCTGGCAAACAGTTTAGCCATCGTTTCTTTCATCGGAGTATGTCAGAAATAAACTTAAAGGGCTTCACTCACCACTCTCCATTTCTTCCCTTCCAACTCTAACACAGGAGCATGTTTCTTAGGAGGATGAGACTGGGGAGACTTGGGGCCTGGAGTGTGGCTTTTGGTAGGAGATGGAGTTTGTCCTCCGTGAGCCCGGAGGCTGGGATTCTTGTATGTCTTCTGGTCATCTGTAACATGCCGGAGCCCTGGGAAGGTAACACATAGACACATTTCCTACATTTTATGCAAAGGGAAATGTCCCTAACTTCTTGTATCAACATGATGTAAACAGCACAGGTAATGCTATTTTCATAACAGTTGAGTGTTTTCTCAAGGTCAGTATGCAGAGGCTGAGATCTACATAAGTTTAGAGTTAATAGAAGCCCTGTAAGTATTTTTAAATTTGAGGAACTTTTTTTTTTTTTTTTTTTTTTTTCTACCACACGGGCTGCAGGACTTTAGTTCCCTGACCAGGGACTGAACCCTTGGCCCCTGCAGTGGAAGCCTGGAGTCCTAACCACTGGCCTGTCAGGAAATTCCCCTTGAGGAACCTCTTCTTGAAGGAGATAAGCTAATAGGTAAAAATTATGCAAAATGCAAACCCCCTCGACAGAAAGGATTCCATGATTTACTTCTGTCATAGCTAAATCATTTCCTAGATACAGTCTAAAAAGTTAGGGCATTTTCAGTAAGCATAGGTCAGAGTATGGAATCGACTTAAGGGTTATGAGTCCATTCCCTTCCTTTGCGGATGAGGGGACAATGCAGCCAGTTGCAGCCAGAGAAATAGAAGTTTTGGTTCTTAGCTCCCAGCACAGCACACAAGAACACTTATACCATAATTCCTATTACCCATGCAAAGCAAAAATACATCTGCATAAAGTTTTTGGCAACATGAATTTATTAAGTAGATGATTAAAAAAATTAACCATTCACAAAGGTAGTTCAATGATATAATTCTTTGACAAGCCCGTACACCTCTGAGGACAGAGGTTCTATTATTTGTCACTTTTATTTCACTTGATCTTGATGCCTTGACTGTAGCTGGTGCTGAAGCATCAAGGGCTGAAGTGGTGCTACAGTGCAGTGGCCCATTTAGAACCTAGAATCTCTGAGTTCTTCTTTCTGATCCACCCAACAGCCCACTGAGCCCATCTACCTTGAGATGAAGAACACACAGCTCTCCATGTAGTAGGGACTGGGATGGAATGATGGATGTATTCATCACCGTGGGCTCTGAGGGATCTGTGTGCCTGAAGCCAGAGGGAGATAGCCTCAAGGTCTGGTTTTCTCACCTTTTGTAATTGCTTCCCCTTGGTTAAGTTGTGCAAATAAAGCTGAGCGTGAAGGAGAGGCCTCCTCTCTTCTGCCCTCACTCTCAAAAGGTGGAGGTGGCCCTGGAGGAGGTGGAGGTGGAGGGAGGCCAGGCCCAAAGGAGAGGACAGACAACGCTGATGCCGTTGATGCTACTGGACCCTGTGGGAGAGAGAAGATGGAAAGCACTCTATTGAGATGATATCCTTGCTGAGAGCTGCGATTCTGCCAACATCACTTAGAACCTGTTGTCAGTGAAAGAGTGGGGTTCGAGATTCACAAAGGGCACCCAGGGGTATACCTGTGCATCATGGGTCTGTTTGGGAAGACCTGGGACCAAGTAGGGGTTTGCCTTGGGAACACAGAGCATCACATAGCTATACAGCCCTGTCAGTAGAAACTGCATGTGCCAGATTCACACTGCCAACTCAGAGGCAAACAAAGTCATATTCACAGGTTCATGTCCAAAGCTCAGGATATGAATGAAATTGGGCTTTGGCCAATTGATAATCATAAGAAAAAAGTGGTCCAACTAGTAAGAGGATTCTTTTGGGGACACTGAGAATTACAACCACCAATGAGAGAGACAGAGAGGAAAAATATTCAGTGGTTAGCTTTATGAGCAGCTAAAGAAAGAGATACTGAAACTCTTTCTCTGCCACTCATTTTTCAAGTATGCATGCCTCAAACCAAACCCCAAGTGAGGACCACATGTGACCTGGATGCCTGTCAAACATGAAGGTGATCAGGGTCCAGGATGCTTCTGATGGTTTGGTTCATCTGATGCTGACTGTTAGTAAACCAGAGAAAATTGTATTTTGCCTGAGCAAGACCTATGCTTATTCTCTTCTCTGCTATGTGGAGTGCAATCTTTGTTTTCAGTATGAAGTTCTAACAAATTCAAATGTCAGTAAAAGGTGATAGACAATAGAGGGATTTGTTTCAATGTTTTGAGAGGACCCCATAGATGAAGCTGTCACAGAGCTTAAAACTAGTAGGATAGAAGCACATGTATACAATAACCTTGTGTTATGTACCATTTTACTTTTAAACCCTGAAGTAGAACTGTATGGCTATGATAAAGAATGAGAAGTTAACTCAAGTAAAAAAACGGGAACTATAAAAATTGAGAGTGATGAAAATGTGCCTGAGGCTTATATATTTTCAATACGAAATATGATATGTAAAACATCACATAAGTGCTAAATATTAACAAAGACAGCAGATCCTTATTTTCATAAACAACGCAGTATTACAAAGTGTCAATATCAGGAAGTTTTCATCTGTGGTAGTTTTCCGTTGAAAATAAAAAATCCACACTATTTTCAAAGTACTTATACAATCCCTATTTAGTGTAGAATTATCCTGAAAATAAAAGGTTCTTCTCTTACTGAGAATGCACATCTTAAAAACTGAGTAGGCTGGAGGTCTCATCTCTTGAAATGATAATTTGTGATATCTTTTTTTGTTTATAAGGAAAAACTGCCTGACTCCATCAGGATTCTTGGGTCAAGTAAAAAAATGACTGCACAGTTTTTGAGACTGACCAATTTTTTTTTTTTTTTTTAGCATTTTAAATATTTCCTATTATGTTACTGGGGTGAAATTTTCTCTGAATCATAAAGTGTAAGATACAAGCTTTGCACATCAAACAATATTCCAGTTCCAGACATTCAGAGCCAAGACATATTACTTTTACTCACAAGCACATAATAACTCAAATAGTCAGCGAAGGGCCAGGCTCCTCTCCCACATCTGAAACACTGCAGCTTTAAAGTTCTCCTATTTTGTGGAAAGGGAAGACAACACCGGCTTCTAAATCTTAGAGTGACTTAGATGGTTCCCTAGCTCTCAGCATTCATTCTTTAATGGCTCTCTCCAAGAGTCATTAAAGGACACTGAAACCAGTAAGCCACATATTCAGCTTCTTGGAACTCTGATACATTCAGATGGCTGACCCAGGAACACCAAACAAAGGATTTACTGCAACAAGTGTTGACCCTAAAAGCCAAAAAAAAAAAAAAAAAGGGGAACTCAGTACCAGCTGAAACTCTGCCACTGGCTTATCCGTTGTGCAGTCTGGCTCATCCCTGCATCGGCCCCGGTGAGAACACACGCCTGGGCTCTAGTTTCCAGGGTGACTTGACAAGCAGTGCCCAGGGGCTTTATCGTACAAGTGTCCTCGAGAGCAAACTCAGAGAGTCGCTTACCAGGCGCTCATGGGCTGCCCCTCGTGATGAACTTATCGTCGCCTCCTCTTCTCCTGCTGCAGGCAGGTGGGACCAGAGCTTTCTGCGTTCTCACGTGCCTGGCATGAGCGGCAGCCGCATTGACTGGAATCACAGCCTGACGCTGTCTTCACGCACCCCGGTGAAAGAGGGGAGATGGGCAGGGAAGGGAGCCAAGAATTCTGGAAAAGCTCGTACATGCCAGGCACTGTTTGTTTCCACTCATCTAACACATATTTAATGCTCAGTGTAGGACAGGCTCTATGCCAAGGGGTTCCCAAAGTTGTCCGAACATCAGAATCGTCTGGGGATCTGTTAGAAGTTGCCAAGCCTAGGCCACGTGGCAGGAGCACTCTGGGGAGGCAGCACATGGGCGTTTTCGGAAGCTCCCTATAGGTGATTCCAATGTGCACACAAGTTTGGGAACAACCACTGCATGCTCTGTGCTGAGATTCATCTTAGTCATCACAACCACATTACTAGGATTGAAATCCCCCTCTCACAGAAAATAAAGCAGGAAGTCAGAAAGTATGACCCAATATTAAATGGCCAGTAAATGGCAGGGACATAATTCAAGCACATATCTGCTTGATTCTAAAGTCTTCTTCAGGGAAATCCTTTATGCTGTATTCAGACGTAAAAAAAAAAAAAAAGTCACTAGTCAAATTAGCCAGAGGTATGGACGACCCTACACGTATGTCGTGTTGCTCTTGGGCCTCTGGCTTAAATATACATGAAGTGTTGGGAGGCGGTGTAATAATTTAATTTTTATCTCCACTACTCCTTGCTCCCTCCCTCTAATGCCTTAGCAGCTGACTGGGCTCCTATGGCCAACTCTGGAGCCAGGCTTGATCCCATGGGGATATAAGTCTTGAGTACTGACACTGGCATCTCAGCATCAAGTCACCCTGGACACTAGTTTGTTCTGACTCTGTGCCTGCGTTCTAGCAACTGGACTCTTGCCTTATTCACTTTTCCTGAGTACCCACTGGTGCCAGTAATGGGGTACTTGCACCCAAATCTCAGTTTCCTGCCTAGTGTCCAAGTTGTTCTGGGATGGGGACCTGCCCTCCCCACCCGCCCCAGGGACTGGAGATTTAAGGGCATTGCCTCTGGGTGTGATTTATTCTTAGATAAAACCTCATGGCAGAGGTAATGCACCAGGTTGTCTAGACTGAATGAGAAGTACTGGGTCAGATCAAGCCTACAACCTCGGTTGCCTGTTGAGGGATCTGCTGCTTCTTATTCTCAATGGGATATGGGCCCTGTGGGAAGACTCGCTAAGAGGGGAAAGGAGCACTGGCAAGGGGGCAGATCTGGCCCAGCTCACACTGTGAGTCAAGGCCATGCAGGGATACAGATGGAAACTTCCAGTGGGCAACTCCGTCTCTGAGCCTGCACCAGGAACCTGAGAGGGTCCTGGGAGACTCTCAGGGGATAACCTTTAATTAGGTTGCAGACAGCATTCATTTCCTGGAATAGAGGCTATGGGGTCAGATTTACACATACAGAATAAAAGACATTTAATAAAAGACGCCGTTCCCTTGCAAATTATGAGTATTTCTGGTCCTTCTTAAAAAAACCCTTAATAAAACAATCTTTTATGGTGTGTTTTACCCTAACAATTTTACTTCGACAGTGTAGAATTACACTTCTAGAAATTCAGGACCTACAGAATTATGATATCCTGTCACTTGCACAAGGTCATACAGACTGGAAAGTAAAGGTGAGGTGAGGGCTGAAATGAAGGAAGTCGAAGGGGGAAAGGCTTAACCTGAGTGAAGGAGCAGCGACCCCCACATAGCTGCTTTTTAAAGATGCTACCTTATCCTGACGAAATGAGTTTGAAGTATCTTAGATCCCAAACTGGAAACAACTGAAAAACACATTTTATTAAAGCCATTGTAACAATGGTTTCCAACTTAAAAAAAAAAAAAGCAGGCCATTTATGATTTTAAGTGGCCATATTTAGGGTGCAAGCGTTCATTTATGTTGTAAGAACACAGCACAAAACCTAAAAACGCTGCTTTTGAAAGCTCTATTAAGATTAATTTTGAGAGCAGATGTTTGATTATTTACTTTTTTTTTCTTGGAGTCGGGGTAGAGGCGGCACAAAGACTTTTTAAAACGTCTGCAAATCCCTTTCTCTAAATTAATTTCAACTGTCCTGGGAACAGCCGCTTCCTCTGCCTTTAAATATATGAACTATAACTATGAAATAATGAAACCATTGTATGTGGCATGTGGAAAGCTCGTAATGTTTTGGTTATATATACTATATATATAAAATTCTATAACTGTATTACATGGAATATATTTATGCACTAATGTGCATCAGAATTTTTTCCATTAAATGTCACTTGAAATAATTACCTATCATTTTATTACTTTGGAATTTAGGTGTTTTTTTTTTTTTTTAACATCTTTATTGGGGTATAATTGCTTTACAATGGTGTGTTAGTTTCTGCTTTATAACAGAGTGAGTCAGTTATACATATATATATGTTCCCATATCTCTTCCCTCTTTGTCTCCCTCCCTCCCACCCTCCCTATCCCACCCCTCCAGACAGCCACAAAGAACCGAGACGGTTATATGACACTTAAGAGCATCAGTAAGAGCACTTTGAACAACCAAAAGGAGTTGTCCAATTAAAATATTATCACTAAAATATATATATATTGAACAGAATAGGTTATTGTTGTTTTAATGCCTGCTGACCTGAATAGGAGAGAGCCTTTATTATTTTTCCTGCTTTGGCCTATAAAGCTATTAACTGGGGTTTTCCTCTTAGCAGTTAACAATAGCAAAGTGAAGACGGCATCTAAGCTGTGTTCAGCCCTGACTCTTTCTGGTCTTGTGGAAGTAAAAGAGGTATGTTTGTAGACGACCTTCTTTGCTGGGAATTTAAGCCTTGGGTGACTAAACCCAGTATCTCTTTTGTCAGACGATACAGAGAGAATCTGGGAGAAATAACAACCCTGAAGGTGAGGTGATCAGTGTCACTCAACTAGGAAACAAGTTGAGAAGGGCTCTGCATGGGAGAAACCAGATGCCTCGAAGGACGAAACCTCTGAAATCAATCTCCTCTGAAGAGACTCAGCTTGGGCCCATGTGGGTTGGGACATATTTTGGTCTCAGTACTAGTGGTGACCACTGAGGCATCTCTTAGTGGACACGAATCTTAGGCCTAAGTGAAGGGCAGTTGCCTGTATTTTCCTCAGCTTTTGGGTGGGAGGCTAGAATAGGTTGGAGGGGGAAATCCTTTTCTGACAATTCATTAGAAATATTAACATTAAATAGAGGTATTTATGGTTCTCCATTCTTCTCCAATGCTGAAATTTTCTTGTGTGAGAAGTGTTATACCACAATAGCTGTTATACCATTGATCTGTACATGACCTAGGGCCTCAGTTTCTTCACACCTACCCTTTCTTATTTTTCTCTTTAGTTAAAGTTCTTCCATCTTTTATTCCAAAATATGGGATGTTCATAAAAATTCAGTTAAGACTGAAGAATATAAAGTGACATCTCAGGCCTTGCTTACACTTTCCTCCCCAGCGGGAGCCACCAATACATTTTTTGGTGTGGCTGTTCGGACTTCTTTTTATGTATTTACAAGTGTGTTTTGTGTGTGTGTATACACATTTTTTAATGTAAATAAGGTCGTATGTATACAGTGTTCAGTCACTAGCTCTTTCCCCCACCTTTAGCTGTCTTTGACATTATCCATCTTAGTGTATTGACCCACTTTCTTACTAATTATGGAACGGCGTTCAGTGCTCTAGATGGACTGTGGTTTATGTAGCGGTTCCATAATTGTCGGACATAGAGGTAGCACCCCCAGCTTCTTCCCGACCTTTCCTGTCTGCTGCTTCTTCCCAAGGAACATAGAAAGCATTTCCCTCCCCCCGTGGTTCTCTTTCTCTACTGCGTATTTCATTTCTAGCATCTTTACTGTGGGCATGCTCCCCCGCCACAGGCTTCGATTCCATTCAACAGCCTCTTCAGCATGTCCGATTCATCTTGATAATCATAATCATTACAATCTCCACAATGCCTCGCACAGTGCCTTGTACCTAATAGACAGATATTTGATAAAACTCTCCAAGGGGCAGGCTCAACATAAACACGTAGACAGAAGTTACACTCCAGGGTCCTGATCAGTGAGAAACCGAACGTGTGGCACGAGGCAACGTCTGCGATCTCCTGCTGTCATGCGCTTACTGCAGACGTGAGCGTTTGACACCTGTGAGGGGGACATAGTACACCACCATACGGTAGAAAAAGCGTGGCCTAATCCTCTGATATCTTGAATTTCAGCTGCAGCGCAAGTTCTTGAGCCCCGAGGAGATTCAGTCTGTCCGAGAACACCTGGGTTACCACAGTGACAGCCTGCTCTCTGTGCAGATCACAGGAAAAAAGCCCAATTTTGAAGTGGGTTCTTCTAGTCAACTTAAGCTTTCTACTACCAAGAAGTCTTCCGGTGAGACTGGCCTAGGGATATTGTTCTGTCTGAGTGGGCCTGAAAAGCCGTATTAAAAACTGAGCCAGAGATCTGAATGAGGTGGTGATATCTTTAGAGGATCATTCCCTTCCTTAATTTCCCTCATTTCCAAGTGGAAGAATGCTTAATGTACTGTTGTTCTGGGCATATTCGGATCCAATACTGAAATGATGCGTAGATATTACCTAGTTCAGCCCCTTCTTCTGCACCAGAGGACACTGAGGTCTCCAGATACTAGAGGTCAGACTCCCATAGTTTCATTAGTTAATGAAGTCTTTCCAGACCCCAGAATTATGACATTTACCCTCAGAAGACCTCACAGTGACGGTCATGGCGGATAAGAGTGTGCTATTCCTCTTCCCATGTGTCCTTTTCTCTGTGCCACTGAATTCAGCTTTTCTTTGAGGATCTTAAGACACTTATAAAAATATCTCCTCTCAGAAGATTGCACTCCACCCTTTTTCACCATTCTCACCCTTCCTATCACTATTTTTTAATGCCTGAGTTGAGAAAAATTGTCCTAGCTGTGAGGTATGCAAAAATTTACAGGTATTCACACTGCTCTGTTTTGACTGTCCAGCCTAAATCTTCAAGAAATCCTTTAGCATCCTAACCTTTGGAGTCACAGTTCCAGAATGGGTAGGAGCAGCTTAGATGGCCTGCCCTGTGGGAGATCTGAGCATCCAGTGTGACAGTGATCTCTGGGGGGTGCACTTACCCGCCAAGGCCCATTCGTGGACTGGCCCACACTGAACCCTCAGCTCTTTCGGGCCCAGAGAGAGAATCAGGAGGTGTGATTTGCTACTGATTTGTTGTTACGCCACCGCCATCAGCTCTTGAGCCCATTTTCTTGTCTGTAACAGGTCTACATGAGACCGGAGCTTTGCTATTTATAATGCTTTTTGGTACAGTTTCTTGTTTCATATTCAAATCTCCTGCAGTGGGCATAGGGAATCCTATTAGCCCCATGTTCTAGGGATGGGAACTAAGAGAAGGAGGAGAAAGCAATATGGAGTGGAAGTTAAAAGCGTTAGGTAGACTCTGTCTGTACTTGTGTATTTGTGGCTGGGTGTAACTGGCCTAAGTATCTAAACCTCTTTCCTCATTTATAAAATTAGGATGACAAGAACTTTCCTCATAAGGTGGTGAGCAGGACTAAATTAGATCATGTATGTAAAATGTTTAATGTAGTATCTGGCACAAAGCTTAACAAATGATGGCTTTTATTGCCATAAAGTGATGGGTCCCTCTCATGCCTTTATAAGTGATAGAGCTGGGCCTTGAACCCAGGTCCAGTGTGTTCCCTGCACAGCCTCAGTAGAAAGCACTTACATGTGCTTGGAGTTTGTTTCCAGCTGCTTTTCTGGAGCTTGTTTTCTTTCATTGGTTGGATTCAGGGAAGCCTGCTATGGACCCTGCAGCTGCCAAGCTCTGGACCCTCTCAGCCAATGATATGGAGGATGAGAGCGTGGTGAGTCAGCACTGTGGTCACCTGATTGCTTTCTTTCAGGCCCCACTTTGGGTGGGAATGTTGTTGTTTGGAGTGGCCTCTCTGGGTTTGTAGGTGTGAAAGCATTTAAAGCCCAGCCTTGTGGCTGTGCCTGCCATTGGCATTTTTTGACTCAGAAGGAAACTCCTCATTAGTGGCATTTTAAATTTCTTTTTCAGCATCTTTCCCCCCGCAGATTTTCTTGTTCTCACTTCATGTGATATATTAAAGACTCTTGTGGGCATGCGTAAACCTGAAAAGAGTTTGTCAGCTAAAATATTTTTTGGCTCCTTCGTCTGGGCAAGTCACCAAATGCTCACTGTCTTAACAGTAATGCTCTTCCAACTCAGATCAATGCTTTCTGTAATAAAGTTCTTCATTCCTACAACTATTGAAGTTAGAGTGGTAAGCAAACTAGGCGACGGTTTGTGCCCTCACAGAGCTTACAGATTAACTGTCTACACGTTTATCGAAGAATCACACAAGTGTATATATCATTATCTGCCTTTTCCTCTGGAATTATATAGAAAATATTCCATTCCCTTTTCTCACACGACAGCCCTTTATATATTCGCATAAATATAACGCTTCTCTCTTTGTTCTTCCTGCCCCCTCCCTCCCTGCCCTCCACACACATATTCTCTGCACATCATAAATGAGTCCCCAGCCCCCTCACAGCCTAACACAGCTTCTGTGCACGTAGTGTACTCACTATGTGGTCAGCTTGGGCGTGATGATCAAGCCCAGGTAGGATGATGGCTGCCTTCTACATAGATGGGCAAACTGCTGCTGTGGACTGTGGCCACTTCACCTGTTCATTAGCAGAGACCATGACTGGGTCATTAATGGCTTCGAACATTCTCCAGGATCTCATTGACTCAGATGAACTGCTGGATCCAGAAGATATGAAGAAGCCAGACCCAGCTTCCTTGCGGGCTGCCTCCTGTGGGGAAGGGAAAAAGAGGAAGGCCTGCAAGAACTGGTAAGCCTTGGGGTGAGAAGAGGCTGCCAGGCTGCTTCCAGCGGCTTCTGATTGTCAAGGAATCGCTGTGCTTCACAATTACTAAAACATGTTTTATTGTAAAATGTATCAGACGGTTAGAAGAGTATGCTAAATAAGTACATTTTAAAGAACAATAAAATGAACACCCATGTACTGCTCACCCAGCTTAAGTACCAGGAACATGACTTGTTCCTTAGAAGTCGCCTCTGCCTGCTCCCTCAGCTGCATCTCCCTCCCTCTCCTTACAAGAGGCTACCATTCTCCCAAATTTGTGCTAATCTTTGCTGGCTTTTTCGATAGTTTACTGTCTGTGTGTGAATCTCCAAACAGTACATCATTGAATTGTGGAGCCCAAAGCTGACTAGGCCAGGAAAGGTCAATGCTCCATATCTGTGAAGACTCCCAGGGAAAAGGTCTGTCAAGGATTTGGAGTTCCTGGGTGGTGGCAGGTCCCACTCATCACCTGCTAACTTTCCCCCAGCACCTGTGGCCTCGCAGAAGAACTGGAGAAAGAGAAGTTGAGGGACCAGATAAGCTCCCAGCCCAAGTCGGCTTGTGGAAACGTGAGTATCTGGTTGATTACTCAGTATTCACAAAGGCCTAAACTAAACACAGGCCAGCTCCAGCTCTACAGAGTTCACTGCCCAATTATTTTAATAATAGGTGAACGTGTGAGAACGTGTCTCTAGGTAGTAATGGGAAGAGGGCTTATCTCCTGAGAGTGGGCAGCGCACTCATGCCCGTAGGGGAGGCACTTGTCATTTCTTATTTTTGGCCCCTTTCTTTCTGCTTCACATTAGGCCTGATGCTACTCAGCCATTTGCTGAGCTGTGTTGTGGTGTATGAGGCTAGATCTTGTCTCTCTAGTGGGCAGGTCCACGTCTGGTGGTGTGTTTTGGGGTGTCTGTGGACTTATTATGATTTTAGGCAGCCTCTCTGCTAGTGGGTGGGGTTGTGTTCCTGTTTTGCTATATGGTTGGCATAGGTTGTCCAGCACTGTAGCTTGCTGGTCGTTGAGCGAAGCTGGGTGCTGGTGTTGAGATGGAGATCTCTGGGAGATTTTCGCCGTTTGATATTATGTGGGGCTGGGAGGTCTCTTCTTGACGAGTGTTCTGAAGTTGGCTCTCCCACCTCAGAGGCAGAGTCCTGACTCCTGGCTGGAGCAGCAAGAGCCTTTCATCCACTTGGCTCAGGAGCACAAGCCTCTGCAGGGACCAGGCAGGGAAATCCGAACTGTAACTGACAAACTGGTGAAGGCTCAACATGGACGCCTCTGAGAGATAAAAACCAGAGGAGGACCAGTCATTAGGGGGACGCCGCACTTCTGTGAATTATACCTCCAAGAGTTCCACCAGGTTCTCACAGTGAATATGGGAGAAAAATAACCTTGTGCTTCTGGCAGGGGAAAGGGAAAAGGAACCATTCTGAAACATGCCACAGCATTCTGCTCTTAACAAGGTCTGTCCACAGCTGAAACTATTTCGGAATTTAGGTTTTATTCTGAAAGGGAAACTATTTCTATTTCTTAAATGAAATCTCCACATTGTTTTGACACATGTAATTAACAACCACTTCTATCTCCCACAGGCCATACCACTGTCTTAGTTATCCAGTTAATTCAGCTACAATCTAGCTTTGGATCTAAATAATCTGCAAAAGGGACTCCAATTCTCCATTTTGTTGGGCTGTTGAAAGTAAGACTAATACACTACTTTTAGATGGAGGTTTTATGTCTTTGTGATAAAATTAAGCAAAAAAGTGAAACACAGCTATTTAGGCAAAAAAAAAAAAAAAAAAAAAAAAAAAAAACAAAAAAAAAAAAAATCAGCTACAAAGAAAAGTTTTCCATCTAAGATTTTCTGTTTAAGAGTTACATTTTTTGGGAATTTTCAACTTTCACTTTTTAAAGTCTAAGATTTTTCAAATTCAGCAATAGGGGTAGAACCTCTTTAATAGATTGAAAGTCAATTAGAATAAGTAGGCTCGTTTGTCCATTCCACATTTGCCTAGAGCTACCTTGCAAGGAACTGGGTATATGATGAAGAAGTAGGCATATGTATTGTTTGTTAAGAAACTCATAAACTAGTGGGAGTGTCGAGTGCACAAAATAGTAGCTGCAGATGCAGTTTGATATGTCGTGTGTCACGTGAACAGGAACACTGGGAGCACAAAGGAGGGTGTGGCCAGCTCTCCTCAGGACAGTGGGGTCAGGAGAGCCAGAGAACGACTTAGGCCGGGGCCACACCATCCAATGCTCTGTAGAGGACACAGGTCGTATAAGGAGAGACTGAGGGAGAAATGTATATACACGTAACATTAATCTCCAACTTTAAGAACAGGCCTGGCAACCTACATCTTGGTGTGTGTTTTTCCCAATTTCTTAAAAGGCAGAGACCAAGAAAATCAAAATCACCCCTGTGACAGTCTCTTGGAACAAATGGATTCTATCCCTCACAGCAGAGCTTTTGTTACAATGTTTCTTCCATAAAACTAGCTTAGTGATAGTAATATTGCAGTGGCACTGCCAATATGCAGTGGCACTGTTTATGGGTTTTCTGCCCACCCCCCATCCTTTCCTTATGGCCACCACCTCAATTCCCCTTCACGCACACACACAGATGGCTGTCTTCAGTTTCTTGGTCAGGTTCTCTCTTTTGCTGTCCATCTCAGAGACAGCCTGGTCCATTAATCACCTGGCTTACACTTAATGCTTTCCAGGTACATTACATGCGCCCAATTACACACTTTAAAAGTGTTTAGGGACTTCCCTGGTGGGACAGTGGTTAAGAATCTGCCTGACAATGCAGGGGACACGGGTTTGATCCCTGGTCCAGGAAGATCCCACATGCCGCGGAGCAACTAAGCCCGTGCACTGCAACTACTGAGCCTGCGCTCTAGAGCCCGCGAGCCACAGCTACTAAGCCTGCATGCCACAACTACTGAAGCCCATACGCCTAGAGTCCATGCTCCACAATAAGAGAAGCCACTGCACCGCAACGAAGAGTAGTCTCTGCTCGCCACAACTATGGAAAGCCTGCAGGCAGCAAAAAAGACCCAACGAAGTGGAAGATAACTAAACAAACAAACAAACAAACAAACAAATAAAGCATTTAAAAATCACAAAGCCATTTCAGTCACAAATACACTTAGACTTATTACTTTAACCTGCTAAAACTACAGGACTTCACAGTGTTTTACAACTGAGCCTTTTGTCAATGCTGTTTATTAGTTTTTCCAAAGATGAAGAATCTCAAATGATCTTAATGTAACATGGCATATAAATAGGATAATGATAGACCTCTCACATACCACAAAAGGAGGGAGGGATTAAAGAAAGAACTACAGTTTCAGAACTAAAGACTAACTTTCTATATACATAAACTAGTTTTCATAGCAGTAAAAATACTTCACAAATTCATGGTTTAGGGTGTGTTTATATTTTAGACATCAAAACTAGTTTCTTTCTATTTTCTGAAAGGTGTACTTAGATCAAGAACTTGGTGAAATTGATACATTTCCAAATTTGTCAATTTCTATACTTGGTGAAATTGATACATTTCCAAATTTGTCAATTTCTATAAGTATGTACAAATTTTGCATTCATATTTATACTACACTTTAATTGGCAGACAACCATTTTCAAGAAAAAAGATTGCACATACACAGATAATCATCCTGTACAACATGAGTATAAACCAAAGTGAATTTGTGACTTTAATCTCTGTTCTCCTATTTTTATCACTTCCTATAATTTTTAGACTTCTGCCAATGAAAACAAAGTCTCTGGGGGCCTTTCCAAGAAAATAGAATTGTTAAAAAATATTATAATGAAGAGCGATATAATATTTTAAGCATATGTTTATTAACAATTTTAAAAAGTCAATTTAGGGAATATTTCCTATTTCATCCATGGTTAACAGAATACTACTCGACTTTCAAGTTTCCATAAAAATACCAAGGGTACTTATATACCGTCAAAATAAAAAGATGGTCCCACAATTATGAAGGAAATGTAAGGCCCATTTTGATCACTTTTCTTCGGAGGCAAGACACCAAACTCCCTTAGCCCAAGATAGAGGTACAACAGGAAAGGTAATGAAAAACCCAAATCTCATGGTTTCGCCAATAACTTCTGATGGTTTCCTCATCCCCATTCTCCCCACCCTCCTGGGGTCTCTGTATGTTATTCCTCTGATAATCTGGAGAGATGTGAAATATGGCGGTAGATGAAAAAAGAACAAGAAACAAAGTCCCTTCAGAGAAGGAAAAACAGCTTTAAATTGGAAAACAGCCTGAGAATACCTTACACAGTCTATATCAGTTTGTGGAAACCAGTAACTTAGTGTTTTTATGCTTACTGTTTCCTAATTTATAGATCTGGATGTGGCCCTTCAAAAACCATAGGTGGTGATTCCTGTTGTACATGCCCAAAGCAGAGATGTTTGATAAAAGCAGACCAAGCCCTCAGAGCAGATTCCAGAGACTATGTTGAACACAACCTAATTTGCTCAAGTGACCCAGCTATTTTGCATAAATTGTCTTCATAAGTAGCTTTAATGATTGGTTTGGCCTATTTTTGCTACTGCTCTGTGGACCAAATCTGGGATTCCCAGATTGTTTTTTCTTCTTGTCTGCCAGCATTGGCAGCTTGAAAATATAATTTCTCATAAAAAAAAGGAAAGATAAAATTAAATTTTCCATGGGAAAAATTTCCAGAGTTAAAGATAGCAGAATATACCCATCAAAGAGACAAACTATAGATAGCCAACAGTTGTAAGACCGAGAGTGATGTGGGGCTTGAATTATCTGGACTGTGACTTCATTCGGCCAGAAAAGCCTAGATGTGAACTATCATTGAATTAAAGTTTCGGTTTTGCTTTTGGATTTTAGGATCATAGAGAAATAACTGTATTTCTTAAATTATCCATACTTGGTAAACTGCAGAGGTGGGGAGTGAGGCAAAATGATAGCTGTTATAAAGATGATTTACATTTGGCTCTGTATTATTTACATTATTTACTTAGGAAAAAATAAAAAATTAGAAGCATCAGCATCTCCTGAGGTTTATAGCTGAGGTGCGCTAAAGACAAAGGAACTTTTGCCTCAATTTCAGTTCCAAATTTTGCAGGGAAGGTCTGGGAAAGTGTCTGTGATTAGCTCAGCTTGTATCAAGGGTGCAACCTGGACCAATAAATCTGGACTTAGCTCTATGTTATATTCTATGAAGGGTTTGTTTTACCTTTAGAAGGCAATCTGCACCTTCCCTCCATCCCTTCTTAAGAAAACCTTTTTACTTAATCTAATATTAGCTTGTATTTCCTGAGTTTATACCAACTGGGAATTAGGGGCATGCAGATGGCAAGGGACAAGCGCAGGGAAGGCATCTGTCATTGCCTGTAAGAAAATGCACTGTATATTTCCATTACCATCATTTGATATAAGAAATAAAGGAACAGCATTTACGTGGCTCTTAAACAATGAACCCAATCTGCAGTTAGTGGAATAAGCCTCTGGAAATTTCACTGTGAAGAAATGCAATTACCAATTACTGTGTTCAATTCAGGAAAAGTGTTTGGACATTGTCTGTATTTAAGGCCCTGTACCAGTCACTGCTGCAGATCCCATGCAGAATGAGAAAGAACCCTGCTTTCAATGAGCTCACAGCCTCCGAGGAGAGAAAAGACACTTCCGTTCTCTCTGACAGCAGGCAACTGGCTCTTAGCCTTCACGTTTCTGCTCAGGCTGTGCCTTTGTTTGGAAGGCTCTTCCCCAATTTACTATCTGGAAAACTCTTACATACCCTTCAAGGCTCAGCTCAAGGTTCTCTTCTTTTTGTAGGTTTTCTGGAACTCGGAACAGCCTTGTTATGATACTTCACATTATATCGTAATTATTTGTCTGTGAATTTGGGTTTGGTCATGTCTTGAGCCCGAGCTCTGAAGAGCCACTCATTATTCATCTTAATGTCACCAGTAATGCACCCAGTGCCTGAAACGTGGTAAGTGCTTCATAAATATTTACCGAAGTGAATAAGCAACTGCTTTATAAGGTAGAAAGTGCGAAGCGTCCTAAAAGAAGCACAGATTCTAAGAAGTGCTACAGAGGGTCTGTGGAGGAAAAGGATAACTTCCAGCTTGGAAGGGCATGTTAATAAGCAAGGGAGGTCACAGAGGCTTCTGGGAGACAAGACCATTCGAAATAGACCTTGAAGGATGGATGAGTCAGATTTGACACAGGGAAGCAAGAGGAAGGGGATTCCAGGAGGAGGGTACATGAACATTGTCATTACAACAAATAAATGCAACTGAATTGTTAGCAATCACACAAGAACTCACAGATCCACACAAGTACTGTCTTTCAAAGCATTAGCTTCTGAAGTGACACACTTGTTTAATAAAAAACTACCAGTATTCAAACTTTCTTTTAGGACCGCCTTCAGACCTGTTTACAAAAACACACATACCAAGTAATCACTCATGCCTTTGTATTCTGCTCTTTTTGACTGAAAAGAGGATTACTTGAATTAATCCTTCTCCAAAGAGGGTCTCAATGGCTTTTGGCCATCTGAAAAGATAAAATTCACTTGTGAGGAAGGAAGACTTGCTATCACTTAGTATCCTAAAAAGGATGGGCCCCAAATTTCAATTGCCAGTGCCCTGCTCACTGGAGGTGGGGAGGGACAGGGAGGTGGATGAAGCCATACAGCCCCGGCAGCAGTTACTGGGAGGCTCAGCCTCAGGCAGTGGAGGCTTCGAGGCATTCCTCAGGGAGTTAAGAGGTTGGACCCGGAGGCGGAGGCGTGGCACCTCAGGGCTGAATTTTCATTGGGGCGCTGTGGCTTGCTCTGGGCTGGGACTGGCCGCCGAGTTCAAAGTCTCCTCCTATCCAGGCACCCCCAGCTCTGCTCTGGGGGCCACGTCGGCCTGCACCTTTAAACCACAGCCTCCTGACTTTCCTAAGAGGGGTTGGAGGAGACAGTAGTCAACAGGACGCCCCCAATTACACCACTGCCTTCAACACTACGCCTTAAAGAATTTTAAATGAACACACCTTAATTAAAATATTCCCAAGGTGATGGTTTAAATAAATTAGGAACATTTATTAACTTGCTGGCCCCCAGGTTTAGAGAGTTTGAGTTCTTGGTTATAACAAAGTCCTAGTAAATAAAATAATCTTCATCATTAAATTAGGCAGTTTTAAAAGCCACTACTGTGTGATTTACGGAGAGAATAAATACTCTAAAAACATTTATGTATTGTTATCAACTAGCAATAAAACTCAAAGGTATTTATGAGAGAATAAAAATAGTCCTAAATATAAAAGCTTGCTTACAGCTTCATAGTACAGCTAACTCTCAACTACTGTATATGAAATTGTAGATATTTATTTCTGACCTACACTTACTCTACTGAAGATATAGCAAAGGTAAAAATAAAACCCACAAATAATCCCCAAACTTCAAAAGGCAGAAATTGAAGCTATAAGCAATAATCCATCAAGTCAGACACCTGGTCCATAAGTAATGAAGAGATCATGACACAAAATCATTTTGCTCCATGATTCTGTAAAGCTGCATCTACCTCCAGCCCTTCAGAAATTGCATTCTAAAGGTCAATAATAAGATAGATGTTGGCAGCCTTTTTCTAACCTTACCCTCCCCAGATTGTCACAGTTGATCAGCCAACCCCCTGTTCTTAGAGCTTTGAGACCCTCGGCTCTTAGTTCTCCTCCTCCTTCTTGTCTTTGTCTCTTTGATTGATTTATTCCATTCTTTTTTTTTTTTTTTTTTTTTTTATGTGCCGCAACTTGATGATCCATTTTTTCCTTTCGTAGGTATTTAACTTTTACACTGGACG
>NW_006788168.1:836936-873824 GCF_000442215.2 Lipotes vexillifer
CGAGCCCGTGTCCCCTGCATCGGCAGGCGGACTCGCAACCACTGCGCCACCAGGGAAGCCTGATTTATTCCATTCTTAAGTAACAGTGTCCCCCCCAGGTTTTATCCTTCATCATATTCTCTTTTTCTATCTTCTCTACTGTTTAACTATCATCTCTAGGTCTCCCCTTCAGTGAACTTCAGACCTGCATTTCACCTGCCTGCTCCACCTCCCCATCTAGATGGATATCTCACCTGTGCCTCACGTGCAACACGGTGAAAACTCAGGTGAATATTCTTCTTGCTTCTCTACCAGCTCCTCCTGTCGATATCCCTATTTTTATTGATGTTACTATTATTCTCCCAGACTTCCAGATTGGAAACTTTGAGTTTAAGATTTGATTTCTCTCTCTCTTTTTGTCCTCCAACTCAGTGTCCATTTCATCTCTTGCATTCCATTGCCATTGTCACACTCAAGGTCACATACTCATTATCCCATCCTTGGCATCCACTAAAGTCTCCTAACATGTATTAGGACCTCTAGTCTCTCCCCTTTTCCATTTATCCTGAACAATTACTAGATCAGTATTTATAGTGAGTAACTTTCTGCTTAAAAACCTATGGTGTACCCCTATGTTCAATGCACCATTATTTACAATAGCCAAGATATGGAAGCAACCTAAGTGTCCATCAACAGGTGAATGGGTAAAGAAGATGTGGTTAGAAGAAGATATCAAGTATATACAACGGAATATTACTCAGCCATAAAAAATGAAATCTTGGGACTTCCCTGGTGGTCCAGCGGGTAAGACTCCACACTCCCAAGGCAGGGGCCCAGGTTCAATCCCTGGTCAGGGAACTAGATCCCACATGCATGCCACAACTAAGACCCGGCACAGCCAAAATAAATAATAAATAATAAATACTTAAAAAAATGAAATCTTGCCATTTGTGACAACATGGATGGATCTAGAGGGTATTATGCTAAGTGAAATAAATTAGAGTAAGAAAAATACCATATGATCTAACTTATATGTGGAATCTAAAAAACCAACCAAACAAACATACAAAACAAAATGAAACAGACTTATAGATACAGAGAAAAAAACGGGTAGTTGCCAGAGGGGAGGGGGATAGTGGTAGGCAAAATAAGTGAAGAGGGTTAAGAGGTACAAACTTACAGTTATAAAATAAGTAAGCCACAGGGATGTAATATGCAGCACAAGGAATATGGTTAATAATATTGTAATAACTTTAGGAAATGATAGTTACTAGACTTATTGTGGTGAACATTTCGTAATGTATGCAAAGGTCAAATCACTATGTAATACACCTGCAACTACCATAACATTGTACATCAACTTTATTTCAATTAAAAAAAAAAGCCTGTGGGGAAGGAAAAAACCCTGCACACCACATATGGACCCATCTTCTTAGGATAACACGTAAGGATTCCACCATATGGCCCCAATTTGCCTTTCTGGCCTCATCTCTTGCCATGTTCAGCTCTGCAAAACTAACAGCTTTTCTCTCAAAGTACTTAGTTCATGTCCTTTGTGCCCAATTCTCTGCTGAATTCTCTGCTAAGAACTGCCCTTTCCTTTACTGTCTGCCTAGGGAACTCCTACTGTCCTTCAAGACCCAAATCAGTACACCTGAAACTAATATAATATTATAACTCGACCACACTTCAATAAAAACAAAACAAACCCAAAAACCATAACAAAACAAAACAAGACTCATATCAAATGTAGCCCTTTGTTGCCCTTCCTGCCCACCCAGAAGTCTAATTAGCAAGGTTTATTTTCCAACATGGCCTTGTATTGTTATTTATTTTTTTGCATTGTAATTAAAACCTGCTGCTTGATGGCAGAAATTGGAGCATTAATACAATGTCTGGTGTGTGCTTTGTACAAGGTGGGTATCCAATAAATGGTTATTAAGTAAATGAATTACTAAACAAATGAATGAGTAAAAACTAATGGTCTTCCTTGAGTCTCCCACAAATTGGACTCCTTTGGTCCAGCATGACTATACTAGAGCAGTGCTTTTCAAATTTTAATATGCATATAAATCACCTGGGGAAATCCTGTTAAAATGCAGGTTCTGATTCAGGAGGTCTGGGGTGATGTTTGAGATTCTGCGTTTCTAACAAGTTTCCAGATTGCTGCTGGCCCAAGAACCACACCGTACTACAGGATTGGGTATTCCTTCCATGTCTTCCTGGTCTATGTAAGCATCGTGCTTTTGCTTACCTCTAGCATGCTATTCACCCTATTCTGTCACGTTGTATCATTTTTATGTTCTTCAGCTAGAATGTAAGTTTCTGTGGACAGGAACTGTGTCTACTGTGTCACGTACCCATCTTTGTATTCTCAGCACCTTGCTGAGAAGCTGGTGCATAGAAGGTGGGCGCCTAAGCAACGTTTGTTTAATTTCTGTAGTCTCTTTCAGGCTGAACTCAGAGCTGTTTCCAACCTAACTTCATATCTGTGTGTTTAGAGCTCCTTTGTTAGTCAATGACACCCCTAACTCCCTCTGAGCAGTGTGGATCTCTTCCAGAGGAGAACGAAAGGAACTGGCTACCCAAAGTCCCCAAAGGGAGCTAAAACCCCAGGAGTGATGACTAGACTGACCACCGATATGGTCAGGTAGACTGGAGAGACCCACTCTCCGTAGACCTATAGAGTTATTCAGTGAGCTTGTGGTCTAGACAAACAACACACCAGCTGAGGTTTCACCTATTCACCTTGATTAATAAACCTAAGGCACAGGTTTGGTACAAGTTCTAAATGAAAATTTTGATATAAAAGATTGAGGACAGTTTTTGCTTGTAAAAATCAAGAGGAAACCAGAGAGGCCAGAAGACTTGAAAACTTACGAGACATACATATTTAATCATGTGCCACAGAGTCTACATTATTTATGAGTCAGGATACCCTCTGGCTGTGTTTTAATTTGATCACCAGCAAACTGTTAAACTTTTGCTTTGTTAATGGACACTTGGCCTTTACATTGAGAAACAGGCTGAAAAGAAATATCTACCTGGAGGAAAAGGACTGATCATAGAGTGTCCTGCTTTGAGAAAAATCAAACCCCGCCTTGTCTATAATTGTGACCACTCCCAGTGATTTCATTTACTGGAGGTTCAGGGGAGGTTAGGATGGATGACAACTGGTGTATAGATTTTAAAAATCCACATTATCAGTAGAAAGAATTACATCACCACAACATAAGACTTTATACACATCCATCTATGTGTAGTTTTATTCTATTCTACAAATAATTATACCCTGGCTATTCTCAAAACTAATTTGGAAAGACACATAAAAAGGACAAAAATGTGTCAACAAATTTCACACCAGAAAGTTAAGAAAACAGCCACACTGTATCCTATTCATAGAACTATCTTCATGACCTTTTCCTGGCCAGATCTACAGATAACAGAATAAAAGTTGGAATGCTGACCTGGACAATTCATAAAAAGAATCAGTTACTGCGGTCATTATAAGCGTAAAGATCAGGCCTCTGTCTTTCAGCTTAAGTTATCTGATTTGCAGGAACTGCCAACGAATATTACAAATCTGACCAACTGCAAGGGATGATAAATAATAGTGTCTCTATTGGGTTCCTGCCAAGAGATCAATTTATTCAACAAAGTGCATTTGAAACCCAGGGCTGAGGAAACTGTGTAAATTAATATGGAAAAGGGTTCCCAATAATTAAACTAACTGAAAACTGCAAGTCATTTCTGGTACAGAGTCTTTCCAGTCCATGGTCATGTGAAAAAAAGCTGACAGAATGAGAAGATTCCATTTACCACAGTAAATGTAACCAGAAATTCCAGATAGATTACTCCACAGCTGCTTCCTCCCCCAAAACGCACCCACCCCGACGCCAGCACACTTGTGCACACACACGGACCCTCTCTCCAATCACTGTCCTGAAAAATTGCTGGCCTCAAAGATTTACATTTTGTGGAACAACTGAAGGGCACAACAGTTGCCTGGCACAGCTGCAGTCTGAACACAAAGGCTAGGAGGTGGGAACAGCAAGTTCAGTTCCAACTGTTAACTCAAGGGAAAGGGCATTTCTCAGAGCAATGCAAGCTTGGAAACTCAGTCTGGAGCAGCATGCTCTTGGTCACTAACACCCCATAGAGCTCAAATCTCAAAATCTGATTTGAAAATAGAAGAAAACAATGGTTACTCAAAATACTTGAGCTGTTAAGTCGCCGCAAGCTTTTTGACTTTGTCCATTGAGATGGAATGCATTTCTTAAAACTTCTGAATATGGTAGTGACAAACGAATGCCAACACCCCACCCTTCTGCATACTTTTTGCAGACTTGTGATAAGTGGGCAAATAAATGAAATGATTTTTATTTATTTTTTCCTCCCAAAAGCTATTTGATCAGATAATTCTAATAGCCTTTTCCCTCTTCTTTGCAATAACGCTGTGATACTGGCTGTAATTGTTTATATGAGTTATTTTGCTGGTATGTCAACAGGCCATAGTAAATGAGAAGAAATCAGTTTGATTTATTCTAGGGATTATGTTTTGGAATCTTTCATATAGTTTTTACTAATTTAGATTTAAAATGAAAAACTATAATTTTTATAATATACTTTGTAATAGTTTTTTTAACCCCAAACTTTAGAAGAAGAAGATAAAAATATTAGGAAATATATTTCTATGCATATATCTTAAAGTTTGTCAAAAGATTTTGTATATATGATGTTATCACCGAACCAACATTTTCTTACATAATCATTCCTCACTTTTAATATCTGGCCAAAACTTTATCATATTACTTTTCCATGAAAGAAGTGAAGTAGGTGCTCTGCTTTATGACGATTTTTACCATTTTAAATAGAATTTGCCCATATCATAACATGTGCTCAATAAATAATAGCTGTCATTATTATCATGGCAATCCATACCTCCTAATGTATGCTGTAGGAATTATATTTTACATAAATAAATAAATATTTATATTTATATAACATTTATGTTTTATAACATGTTTTTCAAAATGTGGGATGTGACCCATTAGTGGATCATAGAATCAATTTAGTGGGTCTCAGCCAGGATTTTATTAAAAAATGAAGTAAAACACAAAAGAAAATACCTGAATGCATTCCATGTGGTGAAAGAAAGTACTGTTTTGTGAAACTTGTTTTAGTATTGTGAGAAGGGTGTGTGTGTGTGTGTGTGTGTGTGTGTAAAATATATTTCTTACTATGGGTTGCCTTTAAAAGTTTCAAACTCATTGTTACAAAGCATATATTTCTAACGAACATGATGAAAAGATAGGTGTTCACTCTAGAACAGAGGAAAACAACTACATTTATTTATCTGTAATAATCGATCCTTCTTTTTTATATTCACAACATAATTACTCAGCTTTGTACATTGCATTAAAGGTATTCAAACCATTTTAAAAGTAATTTTCTATTCATTTTCCATGGGCACTATTGGAGACTTAATAGGCCAATGTCTGTTGACATGATTATTTTCCACAAATGGATTCTCATTCCTTTTCCATTTATCTACCATGAAATAATAAGACATCCAAGGCCTCTTGATGTTTAGTTTTCTGTTTTGTCATGATGTCCTATCTCCATGGCAAACATGTGACAATTCCCCTTTATGACAAACTCATCTATAACAAAACAGCATCTCATTTGAAATGTATGAAAAATAATTCCAATTAGTCTACACAAAGACCCACCTACCTCCACACATACCCTTCCATATTAAAACCCTTCAAATGTTTATGAACTCTCTTTACAGAATCATAATGTTGTGGGCAGAAGAAAAATAATCAACTTACTGTAACTTGCATTTCTTATGAAGAAAACAGGCAAAGTAGAAAATAAAAAGAAGCATCAGTCTTTAGAGGTCAGTGTTAACATTTGTACCACAAGTGTTGGGGAACAAGTGTAGAAGTCCTACACTGCTTTGAAAAATCACAAACTCTGCCTTGGTATTAAGCCTATGCTACTGAAAGCAACAACGTTCTGCGTGAAGGTTAGTTGCTGGTTATGACTGTGGGGAGAGTGAGGGTTCTACATTTAAACTGAGTTCACAAATATGCCACTTCATCTTCTCAACATTTACTCTGGTTAGACCATCCACTGTGACAACTGAAAGGTACCATTCATTTCTAGTGGACTGAAGTTTCCACGGGAAGCCTTTTTATAGCAAGTGCAGGGATTTTAAAGAGCAGGGACGATCCTAAGAGTACCCTAATTCACGATTTAGTTCAAACTTTTTACTGAGTACTTACTCCATGCCAGGCACTATGCGAGGGGCTGGAGACAGAGATGAGTTTCTAATCCAGTGGGAGAACTCCATAAACACACAAAAAATTACAATTCTATATGTAAAGGGATATGACTGAGGTATAATGAAGATACGAAGGAGGCATAGAAGAGAGCCATCAAACCAGATGGGGCACCAAGGGAGATCAATGGAAGTTTCTTTCTTTCTTTTTTTTGGGGGGGGGGGCAAGCTGTGTAGCTTGCAGGATCTTAGTTCCCTGACCAGGGATTGAACCCAAGCCCATGGCAGTGAAAGCACCAAATCCTAACCAGTGGACCATCAGGGAACTGCCCTCAATGGAAGTTTCTTAAAGAGATGATGTTGAAACTGAGTCTTGGGGAAGAGGGTCCCCCAGGGAACTCAGGTCATACAGCATGATATATGTTCATGACATCACAATAAAGGTTATGTGAGACTTGCAAATTTTGAAACAATGACATTTTGATTTGGTTCAGTCTAAGCACTGCATGTGTTCAGAATTCCACAAGTAGTTTGGTAGGTGCTGGGCCAGTGAGACGGGGAAGACAGGAGACACAAGGCGAAGAAGAAGGCAAGAGTCAGATTAGAATCTCATGTGGGAATTCAAGTCGGAACAGACACAGGTGGGATTTTATCCTAGGACTAGGATACCATTCAAAGCACTAGGATTACGGAAGTACTGAAACATATTACTTAGTAAATTTTAAAATGCCAAAAGGGAAATTTAAAACATTAAAAAACATTCTATTCATAATTCTATCTTCTTAAAATCATAACTATTTTCAAATCTTCTTGTTTCCTTCGATTTTATTCACACAGTTTCTTAATACATATGCCGTCTTAGTGCTCATAACTTTTGCATTCTACTTTATCACTTAACATTGACTGGTAAATCATCTCCCATGTAACAACCACCATATGTGGTATTGTAATGACCCCAGAGTATTTCACTGGGTTCTTCTGACAACTCAACCATTTTCTTTTTCTGTGTCATATAGGTAGTTCCCAGACTTTCCTATGACAATGGCATTTTCATAAGCAGCCTCTGCATGTATATTTTATCTTATGCTTTCCTTGAGGTAAATTCTAAAATTGCCAGGTTACCAAGAATGGATAGTTTTATGACCTTTTGTTACTCAGGTGGAAGAGGGCTGGGTACTTACTGTTTTGTTCCAAGTAAGGCCTGCAGTGTGGTGTTCCTTGATGTATGCTTGAAGCTCACTCCATATGTTCAAATACGACTTTACCCAATCCACATGGCGTAAATCACTTTGTCATAAAAGAGAGTGGAAGAGAGTGGATTTAGGATCTATTTAAAGACATTGGGGAGCACATGGCAATCCAGTAACTAAGGCTCCAGATGACCCTGGAACAACTGTCTTTCTAGACCAGTCAGTGTGGACTGACTCCAAAAAGAACCTTGCAAGGATGGTGGTCCTGGTCTCCCCTGAGAGGAGCTGAGTGCCCTGAGCTCCAGTGCGGAGCAGAGAGGCCCACGGAGACAGCATCCACCAAACTTAGTCAGTTCATCCTCGTGTCATCTCTCACGGGGAGATGAACATGGAGGGGAGACCATTTCTCTCCGTACTGCTTCTGATGCAAAATGAAAAACAATGCACTTTCAGGCAGGAGAATGGTACAGAAAAGAAAAAACGTCCTTTGGTTTGTTTCCTAATAATTTGTGGAATTATCTGGTTGAAAGTATAACCAAATTGGAGAATTCTGGGCTGATATGGAAAGTTGCTATAGTAAGAAAAATGACTTCCTACAAATGGGTAACACTCAATGCTTCTAAAGGGACAGTCACCTAAATTACTTCAATTTGATACTCATAATGACAAATGCAAGTGAGGCAGGGCATGACTGCTATTTTTATTCCAATTTTACTGAACCAAGAAGTGGTAAAATGTTAATCCAACTTTTAAAGCTGGATTAATATACAGGATTGGGAGAACTGTTAGAAATATTAAATTTACAGGTAGGCAAAAATAGGTGCATTTCCTTTGGATTATTTCCACTCACACATCTTTTCCTACTTTGAATAAAGTAGTGGTAAATGAGGAAATGATGAAATCTCAGTTAACAAAAATTTAATCACAAACCTGGGCCATTAATCTGAAGGCAGTCACGGAAGGAAATCTCTATTATTCAAGCTCTTGTCAGTAATGACTTGTCTCTGGACATATTTTGTTTTCCTTGAAAAGCTCTAAGTACCACGAGCATGTTTAGAATCCCACTGTATTAAGTCATGCCATTTAAGAAAAGGGAAATGGGGAACTAAGTCATAATTATCTGCCCCTCAAAGAGGAAAAACATGAGTGTGATTTTGTTCTACATTTTTAGATTTACTGACTATAATGATCAAATCTATGAAATATTTCATTGTCACTTTCTCACTTTTACAATCAAAACCCAAACCCATATATTTATATATTTGGTCATTTAATACATACATGTGCATATGTACAGGTGTATGTACATACAACACACGTCTGTAGGCATTCTAGAAAAAGCAGGCTGCACGTTCAGTACACTCCTGTTAAAAAGTTTAACAAAGGATAAAGTCCAAACCTGCATAGGCAAATTCATTTTTCTTTTAACTATTACAGTATGATTTTAACTTGAAGAAAGTTCTAGCAAAACTTGTAATAAGGCATAACGATATGGTGCCTTTTAACCTGAAGTCAGTTTCTAAGAGACAACAAATTGAGAAGAACTCAACTATACCTCCAGAGCTGCAAACCCAGCCTCAGTTCCACTTCCCCTGTAAGAAGCTATGGGAAGGACGTGTGACTCTTAATAATTATGACTCAGATTATGATTATGATTATGACTTAATGATTATGACTTACCTCTAGAAAGTCAAAATAATTAACGTGCTCTATTCATTTACTGAAAAAGAGCCAAGCAACCAGCCAAGCCAGTTGAAAAGGTTGCACAGATGCAGAGTCCACTGGCCACAGCCCTTCTGTGTAAACCACAAGGAAGCCTGCCTTTCACCTCCTCCACCCACGGGCCTGTCTGTCAGGTAGGCAGCAATAAGCCTGCCTCACTGGCGATGCCTCATCAATGAGTCTGCAACACCCCACAGCCCTCACTGAGCTCACACAGAAGGAAGACACAGCCGGCTTGGGTGCACCCATAAATGGGTGTTGAGTGAGTGGTTGTGGAGTATTGTGCTTGCTTTGGGTTATTGATCCTGGAAGCTCACCGGTGACCTGGGACTGGTCTGGCTACGTGTGGAAGTGAGGTAAATAAATCCACACCCGTGGCTGCATTTCCCCAGCATATTACACACTCTTCAGGTGGTCCATTAAGTTTAAGTGAACTGTCCTTGATGCTGTCAGAAGTACATTTTCTACTTAATAGCCGACATCGAGGAGCAAATACTATACTCTCTTTGTATATGTACACAAAAGTGGAACCCCTAACCCTCTTGGCTATACTACCACCTGGGGAGCCTCACTCACACCCACAGGCCCAAGGTACACTCAAGTAGGGACTGGGAGGAGAAGAGGAGCTGATGAACTGAGATAAAAACAAAAACGGCCTCCAAGGGTGATATGCAAAACGGCAGAGACTTAGGTGTCTTGAATAGGCACCTCTGTATATTCTGAGAAAAGACTAGGTAAAGAGGTCTTTTATGATGTCGAAGTCGTCATGGGCTGTTCATGCTGACACATTTTTGCAGCTTAAGCTTGTTCTTTCCTGAACTGCTATTTTTATGTGAGCAGAGCAGATTGTCTTGCATTTCTTTCTTTCTTTTTTTTAAATTTTTTTAAATAGATCTTTATTGGAGTATATCTGCTTCACAATTCTGTGTTAGTTTCTGCTGTACAACAAAGTGAATCAGCCATGTGCATACATATAACCCCGTATCCCCTCCCTCTTGCGTCTCCCTCCCACCCTCCCTAACCCAACTCTCTAGGTCGTGGCAAAGCACCGAGCTGATCTCCCTGTGCTATACTTCCCACTAGCTAACTATTTTACATTTGGTAGTGTATATACGTCCATGCTACTCTCACTTCGCCCCAGCTTCCCCCTCCCCCACCATGTCCTCAAGTCCATTCTCTATGACTATGTTTTTATTCCTGCCCTGCCACTAGGTTCATCAGTACCATTTTTTATCTTTTATTTTTTTTTTGATTCCATATATACATGCCAGCATACAGTGTTTGTTTTTCTCTTTCTGACTTACTTCACTCTGTATGACAGACTCTGGGTCCATCCATTTCACTACAAATAACTCCATTTCATTTCTTTTTATGGCTGACTAATATTCCATTGTATACATGTGCCACATCTTCTTTATCCATGCATCTGTCCATGGACATTTAGGTTGGTTCCATGTCCTGGCTATTGTACATAGTGCTGCAATGAACACTGTTGTACATGTCTCTCTTTGAATTATGGTTTTCTCAGGGTATATGCCCAGTAGTGGGATTGCTGGGTCATATGGTAGTTCTAGTATTAGTTTTTAAGGAACCTCTATACTGTTCTCCATAGTGGTTGTATCAATTTACATTCCCACCAACAGTACAGGAGGGTTCTCCTTTCACCACACCCTTTCTAGCATTTATTCCTTCTAGATTTTTTGACAATGGCCATTCTGACTGGTGTGAAGTGATACCTCATTGTAGGTTTGATTTGAATTTCTCTAATAATTAGTGATGTTGAGCATCTTTTCATGTGCCTCTTGGCCATCTGTATGTCTTCTTTGGTGAAATGTCTATTTAGGTCTTCTGCCCATTTTTAAATTGAATTGTTTGTTTTTTTGACCTTGAGCTCCATGAGCTGGTTGTATATTTTGGAGATTAATCCTTTGTCTGTTGTTTCATTTGCAAATATTTTCTCCCATTCTGAGGGTTGTCTTTTCGTCTTGCTTATGGTTTCCTTTGCTGTGCAAAAGCTTTTAAGTTTCATTAGGTCCCATTTGTTTATTTTTGTTTTTATTTTCATTACTCTAGGAGGTGGGTCAAAAAAGATCTTGCTGTGGTTTATGTCAAAGAGTGTTTTTCCTGTTTTCTCCTAAGAGTTTTATAGTGTCTGGTCTTACATTTAGGTCTTTAATCCATTTGGAGTTTATTTTTGTGTATGGTGTTAGGGAGTGTTCTAATTTCATTCTTTTACATGTAGCTGTTCAGTTTTCCCAGCACCACTTATTGAAGAGACTGTCTTTTCCCCACTGTATGTTCTTGCCTCCTTTGTCATAAATTAGGTGACCATAGGTGCGTGAGTTTATCTCTGGGCTTTCTATCCTGTACCATTGGTCTACATTTCTGTTTTTGTGCCAGTACCATACTGTCTTGATTACTGTAGCTTTGCAGTATAATTTGAAGTCAGGGAGCCTGATTCCTCCAGCTCCATTTTTCTTTTTCAAGATTGCTTTGGCTATTTGGGGTCTTTTGTGTTTCCATACAAATTGTAAAATTTTTTGTTCTAATTCTGTGAAGAATGCCATTGGTAGTTTGATAGGCATTGCACTGAGTCTTTAGATTGCTTTGGGTAGTATAGTCATTTTCACAATATTGATTCTTCCAATCCAAGAACATGGTATATTTCTCCATCTGTTTATGTCATCTTTGATTTCTTTCATCAGTGTTTTATAGTTTTCTGAGTACAAGTCTTTTACCTCCTTAGGTAGGTTTATTCCTAGGTATTTTATACTTTTTGTTGCAATGGCAAATGGGATTGTTTCCTTAATTTCTCTTTCTGATTTTTTGTTGTTACTGCATAGGAATGCCAGAGATTTCTGTGCATTAATTTTGTACCCTGCAACCTTACCAAATTCATTGATTAGCCCTAGTAGTTTTCTGGTGGCATCTTTAGGATTTTCTATGTATACTATCGTGTCAGCAGCAAACAGTGACAGTTTTACTTCTTCTTTTCCAATTTGTATTCCTTTTATTTCTTTTTCTTCCCTGACTGCCGTGGCTAAGACTTTCAAAACTATGCTGAATAAGAGTGGCAGGAGTGGACATCCTTGTCTTGTTCCTGATCTTAGTGGAAATGCTTTCAGTTTTTCACCATTGAGTATGATGTTTGCTGTGTGTTTCTCATATATGGCCTTTATTATGTTGAGGTAGGTTCCCTCTATGCCCATTTTGCCTCTTCTCATTCATACTGCACAGTTCTATAGTCTCCAACACAAACTGGCAACATTTGGAGTTATATCATTGAGCACAACTGCCTCAAACACAGTTCTCTGGGTGCAGGGAGTCTGTTACTGAGTATCAGTAATTTAATCAAAGTTTCCTTAGGGTGGGAGAGACCTCAGGAGGAAAAGAGGTGGGTGGAAGTTTGTCTCGAGAGCTGCACTTCCTAAAAGCTCTAAGACCTGTTTTGCTAACATAGAATGACTAAACTCTATGAGGGGAGGGCAACACTGCGGCTGGTTTTTGTCTTATTTTGTTTAGTGTAATTGCTCTATTGGGATATAATTCACATCCCAGGCAAGTCATCCATTTAAGGTGTACAATTCAATAGTTCAGTTCAAATTGTGCAGTCATTGACACAGTGGTTTTAGAACATTTTCATCACCCCCAAAAGAAATCCTACACCCATTAGCAGTTACTCCACATTTCCACCCAACTTCCCCAGCCCTAGACAACTGCTAACCTACTTTCTGTCTCTATGGATTTGCCTATTCTGGAATTTCATATAAATGGAATCATACAATATGTGTTTTTTGGTGTCTGACTTCTTTCACTCAGCATAATGTTTTCAAGGCTCATCCATACTGCTACTTGTATATTTCATTTTTTTTTAAATGGCTGAATAATATACCATTGTACGGACATACAGTTTATTTGTCTATTCATCAGTAGCACATTTTGGCTACTATAAATAATGCTGCTATGAACATTCATGTACAAGCTTTTGTGTGGAGGACATGTTTTCATTTCTTTTGGAAATACACCTAGGAGTGGGATTGCTGAGTGTGACTGTTATTTTTTAGTAAAAAAAGAAAGTATCGGTACATATTTCTTAAAATGATTGGTGGACGTATGGGTATTTCTTGTATTGTAATTTTTATATCTTACATATATTTATAAATATTCTTCTGTATCTACTCAATGTTTATTAAAACCAAAAATAACCTATAAAAGAAATAGTTATGCAAGTTTTGAAAATGTAATATTGGTCAATGACCTGGGACTACAGGAGGTATTTATTTACACATTCTGTGCAATTTTTCTATATTCCATACAAAATTTGTCTTATAATGTTGTTTTCTTCTTTTCCTACTTAAAACGTGTTCTTCTGGCTCATATTTTTAGATCTATGTTAGTAATAGAAAGAAGTGAATTGAAGCAATTATCCAGACTATTCAGGTCCTCAAGTTTCCTTTCATCTGGACAGTCTGGGTCTGTAAGTGAGATGCAGGAACCCCTGCATTTGCTGACTGATGATCATTTCTACTCCCGTCACCTAAGGGCTCAGAGGGGGATTCACTCTGAGCTCAGTGCCCAGGGGGTGGAACTTTGTTGCTCTTATTTTCACCTCAATCCTTTCCTGCATGATGAAGCATCAGCCACATCACATCTTGCCAGCTGTTGACAAGGCAGGCCATGACATCTTCAGAGGTGAGGGATCTCATGACACCCCTTCAGCAGTTCAGAGATATCTTCCTGTCTATTCAGCTCTGGCCTCTCCCCATTTAGTCCCATTTCCAATTCTAGCCCCAGTTTGCGGCTCTCTAGGATCTATTATTTGTGCTGGAGAATGCAATGTCCTTTTAAGCTGGCTCTCCAGGCAAAACCTGTTGGTTCAGTCTCATCTGTACTTTCAACAGCACTTTGAATGGCGGCTGTTCTTACAGACGTCTCTCTGTCCACCCAAATGTATTTCATCTTAATGCAATCTCTGGTTTCCCTCTCATTGGCCTGGTTTATTGTCTCATCTCATCTCTGTTCCTCATTTATACTTCCTTTCCTAAGCCCCGTTTATTTTCTCTCCTCACCCACCAATTCTTTTTTTTTTTTTTTTTTAATTTTATTTACTTTTGGCTGCGTTGGGTCTTCATTGCCGCGCGTGGGCTTTCTCTAGTTGCGGAGAGCAGGGGCTACTCTTCTTTGCTGTGCATGGGCTTCTCATTACAGTGGCTTCTCTTGTTGCAGAGCACGGGCTCTAGGGCACGCGGGCTTCAGTAGTTGTGATGCATGGGCTTAGTTGATCTGTGGCATGTGGGATCTTCCCAGACCAGGGATCGAAGCCATGTCCCCTGTACTGGCAGGTGGACTCCTAACCACTGTGCCACCAGGGAACTCTCACCAATTCTATTTTGATCAATGTAAAAGGTTTGTCCATTTAGGGCTGGTCCATCACAAACCATCACAGATCTCTCTCATTATTGTGGGGATACATAACAGAGTGACATGCATTCACGTGGGGAGCGTTTATTCATTACCAGAGAACTGAGGCAGACTTTCTAAAACACACATATTATCTGGATCATTGATTTCACTTTCCACTTTGCTTTACCTGCAAAGATGGGATTTTTCCTTAATGTTTGTAGTAAACTAGACTTTGAAAGGAATCAGTAATGAACTACATTAAGCTTGGGGACAAATGTCTAATCAATTGAAAATTTGGTCAATAAAAGAAGGTACGTACCTGTGTTTGTAGTCCTTTAAGACCCTGTTAGTGTAAAAGGTGGCAGCATCATTCATCTCCTTGACATAAGGACCGGGTTTGGGGGACTGAGAGAACAGGACCATCACCAAAGCATAGAAAGAAAAAAAAATAGGATAAGAAAGAAAATGCCTTAAAGAAGAAGAGAAGCAATGCAGATGTTGACTTGAAAGTTGGAGGCAAATCTTGCTCTGTAAAATCAGTGAAGCACTTTCCACATCTCAGAACACAAAGCCCTGAACTTCAAAAGGGTAAGAAAGAGCTGATGTATTCAGCCCGAAAGGAATCTTCCTTTCATGTAACAGGCGGAGGATGAGGGAGCCTGAAGGCAGCCGTGCGTTCTCCCAAACACTCCACAAACCTGACAAGGTGCAGGGGCGACATCCCAGCCAGACTCACCACAGCTATCCACCCAAGGGCAGGGATGCTTTCGCTGACGGCCGAGAGATGATTAAACATTTTACTTCCCCGGTTTCTCTCTCTGAAAGTTTGGATCTCCTGAATCTTTTCCGATATTGGTTTCAGAAGTGCAGCCACATCGTTCTGGAAGCAAACATTGAGCACTGTTACTGAGGACAGAACGGAAGCACAGCACCTCCACCCATGCTGGCCTAAGCAGGACTACTCAGCACTTGTCATTTGTCAGGGGCTTTCAGAATCCAGCAGACTTTTTTTCTTATGGTCATACTGTATTTTAATTTTCTGAAGTATGAAGATTGCGATTTCTTACATTATTAATGCTGTCTCCTGAGACATGGAAAAAATGCAGCAGTATGATACAGTCCCTGTTTTGGAGACCGTTGCATGGAACACAGTGAAACTGAGTGTAGATCAAGTTATATTTTCTAATGGAATGCACAGATCACAGCCTAGAATAACACATGTCTAAAATAGGGATAGGTAGAAGTTAGTAAAAGGATATCTTCCTATTCCTGTGGGAAAATGATGTGAGGAAGGGTCCTTGGTTTTTACCTTAATTACTAATCCATGTGAAAAAGTGGAAATCTTTCACTGAGGCTCTCTGTAAGAAAATGTAACAGCTTATAATATTTATAGTTACCTTAGTCTGGTTTGGTTTTCAGCATCATCCTCAGACAACTTGGCTGATGGCTACCCACCCCTCTCACTTCTTTTTTTTTTTTAATTTTTATTTATTTATTTATTTATTTTTGGCTGCGTTGGGTCTTAGTTGCTGTGCACGGGCTTTCTCTAGTTGCGGTGAGCGGGGGCTACTCTTTGTTGCGGTGCACGGGCTTCTCATTGTGGTGGCTTTTCTTGTTGCAGAGCATGGGCTCTAGGTGTATGGGCTTCAGCAGCTGTGGCACACGGGCTCAGGAGCACAGGCTCAGTAGTTCTGGTGCATGGTCTTAGTTGCTCCGTGGCATGTGAGATCTTCCCAGACCAGGACTCGAAGCCATGTCCCCTGAGTTGGCAGGCAGATTCTTAACCACTGTGCCACCCGGGAAGTCCCACCCCTCTCACTTCTGATTAATTGATTCAACAACTGACTTTTCTAGTCACATAAAAACACTTCTAAAATTATGTGAGCTGAGGTATGAAGCATCACAGAGATTGGTGCTTGCAGCATCTCCCCATAGCATTCTTGACTTTCTTTGGTTTGGAAGAGCAGATACAAGGTTATCTGATTTTTTTTTTTTCTCCAAAGAAATAGCAACAGTTTGTACTTCAGCTTTGTAAAAGCAGTTGAAGAGGTTTTGGCAGTATTTTACATAGTCTTTTAAAATAGAAAAGCCCCTTAAAGCGCCTTAACTTCTTTAACCAAGACTTCAGAGGTTCTTAACTGAACTTCAAGGTTCTCAACTTGGGCTACACACTGAAATCACCTGGCAGCTTTCAAAAACAGGCCTGGGGGGGGGCTTCCCTGGTGGCACAGTGGTTAAGAATCTGCCTGCTAATGCAGGGGACACGGGCTCGAGCCCTGGTCTGGGAAGATCCCACATGCCGCAGAGCAGCTAAGCCCGTGTACCACAACTACTGAAGTCCACGTGCCTAGAGCCCATGCTCTGCAACAAGAGAATCCACTGCAATGAGAGGCCCACAAACCGCAACAAAGAGTAGCCCTCGCTCGACGCAATTAAAGAAAGCCCGTTTGCAGCAAAGAAGACCCAACGCAGCAATAAATTAATTAAAAATAAAAACAAAAAAACACAAACAAACCAGGCCTGCGCCCCACCCCCAGAGACTCTGATTTAACTGGTCTGGGGGTGGCCTGGGTTTCTGGGGGAATTGGAAAAGCTCTCAGGTGCAGATTTTAATCATTGCTACAATGGTAGTTTAACATCCTTTAGGACAGTTGTTTCTGGCAGGGACAGCAAACCATTAGGGAAGAAATAATGCTCAGCTGCAGTAGCTTCCAGCCCTCACTTCTCCTTCTTGACCCTGTATATGCCCTCCCCTAAAAGAAATGTATAAAGGCTTTGGAATTATAATGACCTTGGTTCAAATCTTTGCTCTGACACTTTATGAGGCCTTGAGCAAACTACTTAACCAAAGCCTTGGTCTCCTAATCTGTAAATCAGAGATAGTAATACTTACAGCTTATAGGCTACAGGAGAGGTGACGTCTTAAACCTCTGGCACATGGGATGGACACAATAAACGGAAGTGATTATTATTATTACTATTATTCAGACTGGGGGTAAAAAAGATGTTCTCTGTAATACATAATATTCATTTGCCTCAAACAAACAGTCTGTGTATTTAAGATAAGAGAGGCTCCAAATAAACATCCACGTAGGCTAACAGGATTTTAGGGTTACAAGAGTCTAAATTAGGTCATCTAGTTCAGGTTTTTGACAGACTAAGCTAAGTGGGTCACAATCAGTATTTTTAAAAAGTAACTGAAATAGAATAGAAAATATCAGATGGCATTTACATGTATAAAGTTGGGTATGTTTTTCTTTTTGGCCACACCGTGCTGCATGTGGGATCTTAGTTCCCCAGCAAGGGAGACTAAAGGCTCAGGTCTGGGTGAGACTGCTTGGGTTGAAGTCCTGGCAAGTCAATGTACTAAGCTCTAGAACTTTAAACAAGTGGCCAAACTTGTCTATGATTCCGTGATCACATCTCCAAAATACTGTTGATAATGGCACTCACTTCACATGGCTGTTAGAAAGAGTAAATGAGAGAACATGTCTGTGCTTGGTAAGGAGTCAGGTACATTGTGAGTGCTCGACAAACAGGAGGAGACCTCAAAGATATCTGCCAGTTTAAAAATCTCTGATTGACAAGATTCACTGACCAGCTCTTTCCTATCACTGACATGCAAAATCAGGAAAAACATTTTCTAACTGAGATCTGCAGATGGAGAGGCATGTTTTTGTTTGAGAGAAACAAAAAGAAATACAGGGAAAGAAAGCAAAGCGTTCTTAAAGTTCTCAGTGGACTTTTTTCCCCTGTTTTATTGAGAAATAATTGACATACATCACTGTATAAGTTTAAGGTGTAAATATATGCAAATCAAACCAGCATGATGGTTTGATTTACATATACTGTGAAATGATTACTACAATAGGTTTAGTTAATTAATATCCATCATCTGATATAGATACAATAAAAAGAAAAGGAAAAAGAGTTTCCCCCTGTGATGAGAACTCTTAGGATCTACTCTTTTAACAACCTTCCTACATATCATATAGCAGTGTTAGCTATAGTCGTTATGTTGTACAGTACATCCCTAGTACTTATCTGTAACTGAAAGTTTATACCTTATGACCAGCTTCCTCTGACTCCCCCTTCCCCCCAGCCCCCAGTTCTGGTAACCACAAATCTCTCTTTTTCTGAGTTTGGTGGGGTTTTGTTTGTCTAGATTCCACATATAAGTGCGGTCATACAGTATTTGTCTTTCTCTGACTTACTTCACTTAGCATAATGCCTTCAAAGTTAGTGGACTTTTAAAATTCTTTCATACTGAAGGCAGTGAAAAACAAAAAAGGTTGCTGCAGAAGCTAGCCAGGTCTTGTGGAAAATTCATGAATACCTTCCCACCTTCTCACTTTCCCTTCTGGCCATTACAAAGGAAAGGTCTCATAGGTGTGACAGGAAGACCCCGAATCAGGGTTGTTATGGGCTGAATGTGTCCTTCCCAAATTCAAATACTGAAACCCAAACCCCCAGGACCTCAGAATGTGAGTGTATTTGGAGGCAGGGTCTTTAAAGAGGTGCTTCAGTTAAAATGACGTTATGAGGGTGGACCCTAAACCAATATGACAGGTGTCCTTATAAGAGATGAGGATGCACACAGTCACAAGGGAAGACCATGTGAGGACACAGGGTGAAGACAGCCGTCTACAAGCCAAGGAGAGAGGCTTCAGAAGCAACCAACCCTACTGACACCTTAATCTCAGACTACGAATCTCCAGAATTGTGAGAATATACATTTCTGTTGTTTAAGCCACCCAGCCTGTGGTACTTTGTTCTGGCAACACTGGCAAACTAATATGAGGGTGTAATGACAGTACAGGAAAAGCAAACAAACACCCCCAAACTCTCAACAAAGAAACAAAACCCCTGTAAACAGTCCCTGCCCCAAACACAGCTCTTCCATTTTCTTGGTGTATGTCTGCTAAAGTCAGGTTTAAATGCCCTCCCTGCAATTTCACTCTTTAGAAGGGAAACACTTCCCTCTTCACGGGATTCTTTTTAGTCCAAATTCAACACCCAATCAAAGGTGCGTTACATAGGTTTTCCCAGAAGGCAGTTGATTTTTAATTATGGCAACACTAGTAAAATGCATCCTAATTTTCTCCAGTGATTTGCTCAGCCACGATATTCTTTCCTTTCTTTTACATCTTTATTGGAGTATAATTGCTTTACAATGTTGTGTCAGTTTCTGCTGTATAACAAAGTGAGTCAGCTATAGGTATACATATATCCCCATATCCCCTCCCTCTTGCGCCTCCCTACCACCCTCCCTATCCCACCCCTCTAGGTGGTCACAAAGCACCCAGCTGATCTCCCTGTGCTATGCTACTAGCTATCTATTTTACATTTGGTAGTGTATATATGTCCATGCTACTCTTTCACTTTGTCCTAGCTTCCCCTCCCCCCCCCCCCCATGTCCTCAAGTCCATTCTCTACATCTGCGTCTTTATTCCTGTCCTGCCCCTAGGTTCACCAGAACCTTTTTTTTTTTTAGATTTCATATATATGGTTAGCATACGGTATTTGTTTTTCTCTTTCTGACTTACTTCATTCTGTATGAGAGACTCTAGGTCCCTCCACCTCACTACAAATAACTCAATTTGATTTCTTTTTAAGCCATGATATTCTTGATGTAATGACATTTTTGAGAAAGGCCAGAATATCTGAATTGTTAGTGATATTTGGCCTATTGCCCCAAGGGGAAAAAGAACCAGAAACTGTATATTTACAATGTTAGATAGATTTATTAAGGCCATCTTTGTTTATCTCTAACTTCCCAAGAACAAGCTCTGAAGTCTGAGGAGACAGAGTATTCTGGAAGATATTTTATATTGGTTATCTGATGAAAGCACCAAAAAGACTGAGAAAGTTTCCTTCTGCCTTAGTTTGGCAATTGCGTGAAGAATTGTCCTCATTAAAAAAAAAAAAAAAAAAGTAATGCTGAGAGGACTAAGTACAACGGCTATGTGCACAACTCTAATAAGCAGTACAGCTTTTATTCTGTGCCAACAGATTTCTCGTGTACTTTAAAGGAGGCTTACATTCTCCAGCTCATCCTGAACTTTCACAGCTGCAATCAAAAACACAGAGAGAGGGCTTCCCTGGTGGCGCAGTGGTTGAGAGTCCGCCTGCCGATGCAGGGGACACGGGTTCGTGCCCCCGTCTGGGAGGATCCCACATGCCGCGGAGCGGCTGGGCCCGTGAGCCATGGCCGCTGAGCCTGCGCGTCCGGAGCCTGTGCTCCGCAACGGGAGAGGCCACAACAGTGAGAGGCCTGCGTGCCGCAAAAAAACCAAAAAAACCCACAGAGAACATTCGAGTTATGGTGTGATTTCCATCAAGGCTGACCGTGTGGGATATCAGAGGAAAAGAGAATTGCGGGGCGGTGGGGGTCTGTTAGAGGAACAATAAATACAGGTTGAATTGCACTGATGTCAATTAACGCTACGAAAGGGCTTTCCACTGATGGGAGATAAATTTCAGAGGCATCCTGGGTTTTTTTCAATGGTATGCATTGGTGGTAGCTTTTCAGACACAGCTAAAAGCTAGTGTGCTTTGGAATGACTTTAAATCGGCAATTTTACATAGGTCTCACCCAGATTTTTTTTTTTAAACTTATCACTCAGGTTTCTTTTATTCCGAGAGACTTTTCCCTGAAAGAAAATCATTTTTTAAGACTCATGTGAAGGTTAGCTGAAAAATCTCCCTTGCCCTTCCCCAGGTTTCTGTGGCTTTAACAGAAGGTCAAAATGGCCAAACTGGAGAAGATGCATGTGCAAATTGCAAGTTTCAGCAAGTGTTTCCAAGCACTATCTTAGCTTAATGGCACTGTACTTTGGAGAGTATTTCAGGACTCCATGTCTTTATGACCCCAGTTTCTGCTTTAAAGTTGAAGAGTTGAGACCCATTATCAGCTTCATCTCAGTTTATCAGCAAGCTCTGTAGAAACTTTACCCAAAAAGGAAAACCAAATTCCCACTCATGCTTTTTTGTAAGGGGATGGAACAAATTCTGGGAGTTTGATGTGTCAAAGATGTGTCATTGAGTAAACTGAAATAAGCTTGTTATTTCTGGAATCCATGGTTCTTGTGTAGTTTCTACATCAGGTAGAAAATGGATCAATCTGCTACTATTTCTTTTAAAATAGTTTCTTTTTCTGATTACATGCTCTTTGTGAAACATTGGAAAATAAAGATGGAAAAACATAAGTAAACAATAAACGTCCTTAATTCCACCACACAGAGATTTTTTTCTTGTAGATGTAATTATCAGAGATACCTTCAAAAATAATAATTACTTTAAAAATAATGGCTGTTAAGACCATAAGGAATAATCGTAAGAGCTGAATTTAAGCAGTTCAACAAGCAAGCACAAAAACAAATAAAAACCCATCAGTATATTGGCAAGTTCTCTGAAACTCTATCATTTTTAGAAAGGATGTTTTAAATACAAATACTACAAAGACATTACTGTTACAACTCGGGCAAACTTAATAGCATTAAAGTAAAAATTGGACTTTTTAATATTTGACTCCCACCTTCATTAAAAAATTCTAAGAAAGCTTATATCAAGCAGTACATCTTAGCCAACCATACTACCAAATATCAACCACTATTACTTTGGCTTAGTTGTTTTTGTATAGTTTTACCAGTTGATTCCATGTGAGTGCATATGAGTATATAGCACAGAAAACATATGGAAAGATACTCATCAAAGTTTTTATTTATTTGTATTGCCTTATCCATATATTTTAAATTTTCTAATATGTATATGCATTTCTTTTGTAATGAAGGGAAAAGTTTTAAAACACACTAACCAGTTTTGTACCTTCAATGGTAGAAAAAATTTCATATAGGTGCTATTAAATTTATAGATATCAAATAATATTAAGACTCTTTCTCAGCATTAGGGAAGTAGCTTCAGGAAAACATGTTCAGAAATTATCAGAATAAATTATTCAGCTGAAAAAGAAGAGTTAACATTTTTTTCAGGCAAAGGTTATCCAAATCAGGAACAGTGTTTGCTTCTAAAAATATATCATTTGGGCACATTCTAATAAATGAAGCAATTGTTTTCATCATTTTAAGTCAAAAGCAAACTTTTTTTTATCAGAAATGCTAATTTGCATTAACTTGCTTTGGTGCAATTGTAGATATTTCTCTAGACTAATTTCCCTTCATTGTTCCTCTAATATAAAAATTTTCCACTGTCCAGAAACATTTTGGAGGTTTCAGAATATCCTCACGATAATACTTTCAGAAACATTTGTACATTTAAGACAACTTGAAAATTTAAAACATTTGCAAAACTGTCACAGAGATCAATCTAAGTAAATAAAACTGAGCTCCATGAATGTACGTGATGCTATGGTAGCTGCCATTGTATTGCATTATGACAAATCCCTTGGAAAATATTTTTATATGTTCTTAAGGCTTTACATTCCACATATATGTCTTATTTTATGATTGTTAAACTCTCTTAAAAGTACACTCAAGGGACTTCCCGGGCAGTCAAGTGGTTAAGACCCCACGTTCCCAATGCAGGGGTCACGGGTTCGATCCTTGGTCAGTGAACTAAGATCCCGCATGTGGCACGGTGCGGCCAAACAAACAAAACAAAAATACACTCAAGAATCCCAAAGGCTTTTTTTGCTTTTATTCCTTAAAAATCATTCTTAAAGAATTAAATTCTGCCATTTGCAACAACATGGATGGACCTGGAGGGTATTATGCTTAAAGAAATAATTCAGACAGAGAAAGACAAATACTATATGTTTTCACTTATATATGGAATCTAAAAAATTTAAAAATGAATGAATATAACAAAACAAAAACAGACTCATAGATACAGAGAACAAACTAGTTACCAGAGGGGAGAAAGGAAGGAGGAGCAAGATGGGGAAGGGGATTAAGAGGTAGAAACTATTAGGTATAAAATACATAAGATTCAAGCATGTAATGTACAGTGCGGGGAATAAAGCCAGTATTTTATAATGACTTTAATGTAATATAATCTATAAAAATATCTAATCACTATATTGTACACTGAAAATAATGTAACGTAAATCAACTAAACTTCAATTAAAAAAAAAACATTCTTGGGACTTCCCAGGTGGCGCAGTGGTTAAGAATCCGCCTGCCAATGCAGGGGACATGGATTCGATCCCTGGTCCAGGAGGATCCCACATGCCGCGGAGCAACTAAGCCCGTGAGCCACAACTACTGAGCCTGCGCTCTAGAGCCCGTGAGCCACAACTACTGAAGCGCGCGTGCCTAGAGCCTGTGCTCCCCAACAAGAGAAGCCACCGCAATGAGAAGCCCGCACACAGCAACGAAGAGTAGCCCCCACTCACCACAGCTAGAGAAAGCCCAGGCTCAGCAACGAAGACCCAATGCACCCAAAAATAAATAAATAAATAAATCTTAAAAAAAAATCATTCTTAAAGAGTAAAAGGAATGAATTGCTTTCCAGAATGAACTGCATTGTCCTGATACTTATGAGAGAAGCTTCCAACATGCATAAACTCCTACTTAAATTTTTAATATAAATCTATCAACAACCCATTATACTCATCAGCACATTTTTTCCCAGTAATAATATTTGAAAAACAAACTATTTCAGACATAACAGAAAAGCATACAAAGTAATGACAAGCACCCACATACGTGAAACATAATTTAATATTGCACTGGGGCCCAGGATCATTCCTATGATATCCCTTTACTGACATTTGCCAAAAAAACAGCTGGAAATGCAGAGGTCTGGAGCCTGGGACACAGAACTATTCAGATAGAACCTCAGGGGTAGCACTGAAGCTTGATGTCAAATTGTTGTATTTTTCTCATAAAGGTAGAACAGTTGCAAATTGGGCATTTTTAGTGTAGTCTTTTCTGCCAAAGGATTCAGCAAACCACAGGCTAAACAGCCTTCTCCAAAGTCATTTTTTAAAAAACTATTCGGATAACAATTTACACTGTTGCTTATCAATATTTTTAAACCTCTCAGAATCATGCAAAGCCTTATTTAGGATTTTGGGGCCACTGACCCAATGAACAATGGACACTTCTTTGTCAGTTCCCACTTCCTGTTTTTTGTCTTTGCCACTGTTCACAAGTGTGAGCCCCACCTGTCATCATTTTTAGTTTTTGTGCGCAGTATCTGGGGAAGCCCTCACTCTAAAACCTACAATTTATTCATCAGAACAAGAACACAGTTCTGCTGATGTGATACGTGGGCCACAATTTTCTCTAAGCTCTCAATGTTTGACTTGTCTCAGAATGGTAGGTATGTGATATAAAAAGTCAAGTTCAATGGATATCTAAATGTATACACAGTAACCCAAATAGTTTGTATGCTTACAATATCTCATCTCCTGAATCTTACTGCAACAACGGGGTCAGAAGACGATAGAAACGAACAAACTTAACATTAACTCCTCCTCAGAATAAGAGTTATAGTTTTCATTATAGTTGTTCTGATAGGAAGATAATTTCATTGATAGTACAGGAAGATAATAGTCCAATCAGAGAAAATACATCTTTTCCATTCATTCATGTGTTGGCTAACGACTGTACGTGGGACACATACAAAGCTCTAGTGTCTCTCTCCTGTATGACTGGACTTGACAAAATGGGTTCCTAGAAAATGCTGGGTTCATGGCAGGGACATGGCATTAGCTAGATTATTTGAGATCCGGGAAGGAAGCAGTGGGTCAATAATGGGCAATGACAAATAAAGACATACAAAATCATGGCAGAGAGAAACCAGAAGGGAAAGTTAGGTTGGAAGTCAAAAACTTAACCTGGTTGTATCCACAGTAAGCGTAAGAGAACAGACTGGATGGTTGAGAAGAATCTCATCTTGTACTCTGTCATTGTTTCAACTTATTTTACGGACCCAGCTGAAAAGACATCAACTTTCCCTCTCTCTGGGTAGGTACTATCTGGCTTCTGACAGTGATAAATTTTATAATCACCTATAATTTTACTTTATGGGATTCTGAACATTAAAGCTGAACAGTAGATCTCACTGTGCTTTACTTAAATGCACAGGGACTTCACTAACAATTTCTAAGGTTGGAGAGAACTGCCAAAACCATTCAAATTTACCAGCTTTATAAAACCTAAAACAATATACTGTGATCAGAGATTAGCTCTCTGAGATAGAAAAAATATCTGAACTGCTGTAAGTTTTTAAACATTGAAGCACAGTTGATTTACAATGTTGTATTGGTTCCTGGTGTACAGCAGTGACTCAGTTATACATATACTGATATATTATTTTTCATATTCTTGTCCATTATATGTTATTATAAGATATTGAATATAGTTCCCTGTGCTATAGAGCAAGAACTTGCTGTTTACCTATTTTATATATAGTAGTTTATATCTGCTAATCCCAAACTCCTAATTTATCTCTCCCCCTCCCCGAAGTGCTATAAATTTTTGTCTACCAGCGTTTGAGTATTAACTGTACGCCATTCACCACGTTGATTGGTTTTCCCCAGTTCTGTCCACTTTGTAATGATAAATCTCAGTTTAAATGACCAAAGTCATCACTTGAAGGATCCCTGTGCAGTCAACTGCATTTACTGGGTCACTGTCTTTCCCCTAGATAAGTGACCCATGGTAGAGGGATGGCCAGATCTTCTCTTCGAGATTCATTTATGCAGAATATTGCTGAGATGACGTAACCCTAGTTTCCAGTTCAACCTCAGAAGGTGCAAAAAATTTCAACAACTGCTCTGTAAGTCTTAAGACATCCCACAGGGTGGATTTGCCATTATTGTACCAAGCTACTGATACAGAGCTCCAATCGTCCTTAATCAGAAATGAGCTTTCTCTTTTAAGGTTACCACAACCTTTTCCAGATTCTACTGTTCGCTGTTCTCAAGAGTCGTGCTTCCCACAGTGCATCCAACAGAGCCCCGGCCCTGGTTTGGTGAACAGCTCAACACAAACCATCTTCCTGATCCATGGAGTTTGAAGGAATTCTGCATATGGCATCTCCCTTCTGGCAAGTCATGACCCACCTCAGAATGCTAAAGGAGTTACTAATGAAGTCCATTTATCTTGTTCACCCTGATGTCTCTCAAGTTTTTTTGCCCACAGAACCTTTGATTCACACCTCCCTCCCGCCCCTCCACTGGTTTTCTGTGGAACAGACTCTGGGAAAGGTTGCCAGCAGAAGCCTGTGAAGCGGCTTCAAGGAGTCACAGGGGTCTGCTGGGCTGCTTACCGTGTGTTCATTTGTCCTCTTCCTCTCCAGTTATCCTTGCTCATTACCAAGGAAACACTTTCAAGGGCATTCAATGGAGGCAAAGAAGTCTCTTCTCTCTCATTTCCAACACACACACACACACACACACACACACACACACACACACGCAGAGTGGCTGTTTTCAGGAGCTATAATCACCTCTGAGAGGATGGCTGGCACAACCCTCCCCCTCTGCACTGAGGTTCTATCTTCTGTTGGTGCCTCACAGTCAGTCTTTTTTGGCCAGCCCTGCCCCCACTCCTGATCACCACTGGCAGGTAGAGTCTCCTTCCCCTCCTTTGTCCTTATCTTCTCTGCTTTCTCTTTCTCCTTGCACACATCTAACCTTGTGTGTGGAAAGGCAGACCATTTAGAAACAATGCCACTCAATCACAGTATTCCTTCTGCAGAGCAAACTGATGGCTAATGACATTTATTTGCCTTTAGTCTTCAAGTCTTGAGCTATCTTTTCTCTCTGTGCTGCCCCATGGCCACGGGATGCTTCTTTACTACCCACGAGGGATTTTTGACTACTTCCAAGTCCAGAAGCGTCCCACAGCTTTTCCTGATGTAAGGCTCCCTTATACCACAGATCACATGCACTCAAAGTCTGATCAGTGCCAGCAGGTTGCTGTGCTTGGTTTTTCACACTGACCCCAAAGGGAAAGCATGGCTAACAGCATGTGTGAAGCTTGCAAAAAACGTGACGTACATCCAGAATTCCTTTCTATGAGGCACGTGCAGGAAGACTGTTCTCTGATCTTTGGCTCAGGTATTAGATATAAAGCCTATAGCTCTTGACTATGTAATAAAATGGAGATGACTGTGTCACCGTATCTCTAAAGATATATCTAAAGATTGTTACCTGTTGGTCCACTTGTTTCTTCATTTATTCAACAAATATATACTGAGTGCCATCTGTGCGCCAGGGCTGGTCAGAAGAGGTGGAGTAGAGCAGTAAACAATACAGGCAATTCACAGCAGTAAACAACACAAGGACTCCTATGTCCCCACCCTCTTTTGTCCAAGTAGGGTGAGGAGTGTATTAGTCAGGGTTTTCCATAGAAACAGCACCAAAAGGATGTGACTACATATATAGTTTTATAAGGAACTGGCTCATGTGATTATGGGGGCTGACAAGTCCCCAAGATTTGCAGAGTGAGTCAGCAAGCTGGAGACCCGGGAAACCTGATAGTTTAAGTTTTCCCATCTGAAAGCCAGCAGGCTTGAGACCCAGGAAACTGATGTTCACTTTGAGTCCAAAGGCAGGAAAAAGCTGATGTCCCAGTTTGAAGGCAGTCGGGCAGGAGGAATTCTCCCTTACTCAGAGGAGGGTCAGCTTTTTTGTTCTATTCAGGCCTTCAACCCATCGGATGGGGCCCACACACATGAGGGTGCTTTATCCAGTCTACTGATTTAAATGTTAATCTCACCCAAAAACATGCTCACAGAAACACCCAGAACAATGTTTGACCAAATATCTGGGCATCCCGTGGCCCGGGCAAGTTGACATATAAGATGAATGATCACAGGAGGAGATGGACAGTAAACATAATGAATAACTAAATTAAATGGTATGTTAGTTGTTAAAAGCCATAAGGGAAAAAAAAAATAAAGTCAAGTGAAGGGAATCAGAAATATATGTGGGGGATGAGTTTCAATTTAAAATAGGGCCAGACCAGACACTATAAAACTCTTCGAGGAAAACACAGGCAGAGTACTCTATGACATAAATCACAGCAAGATCCTTTTTGACCCACTTCCTAGAGTAATGGAAATAAAAACAAAAATAAGCAAATGGGACTTAATGAAACTTAAAAGTTTCTGCACAGCAAAGGAAAACATAAACAAGATGAAAAGACAACCCTCAGAATGGGAGAAAATATTTGCAAATGAAGCAACTGACAAAGGATTAATCTCCAAAATTTACAAGCAGCTCATGCAGCTCAATATCAAAAAAACAAACAACCCAATCCCACAATGGGCAGAAGATCTAAATAGGCATTTCTCCAAAGAAGATATACAGTTGCCAACAAACACATGAAAGGATGCTCAACATCACTAATCATTAGAGAAATGCAAATCAAAACTACAATGAGGTATCACCTCACACAAGTCAGAATGGCCACCATCAAAAAATCTACAGACAGTAAATGCTGGAGAGGGTGTGGAGAAAAGGGAACCCTCTTGCACTGTTGGTGGGAATGTAAATTGATACACCCACTATGGAGAACAGTATGGAGGTTCCTTAAAAAACTAAAAATAGAACTACCATACAACCCAGCAATCCCACTACTGGGCATATACCCTGAGAAAACCATAATTCAAAAAGAGTCATGTACCAAAATGTTCATTGCAGCAAGGGATATGGGGATATATATATATACGTATAGCTGATTCACTTTGTTATACAACAGAAACTGACACACCATTGTAAAGTAATTATACTCCAATAAAGATGTTTTAAAAAAATAATAAAATAAAATAGGGCCAGAGTCAGTCTCATTGAGAAGGTGATATTTGAAGAAATAGTTGGAGGAGGCATTAGCCATGTGGATATCTGGGGGAGGCAGATACAACCACTGCAAGAGGAAACAACTGTTGCAAAGTTCCTAAGGCTGGAATGTGTCTCCTGTGTTCAAGGACTGGCAAGCAGACCAGTGGAGCTTGGATGAGTGAGGGGGGAAAGCGGTGGGGTATGAGGTGGGAGAGGAAGCAGCAGGGAGCAGGGGCACAGATCATGAAGGCTATTGAGAGGACTCTGGCTTTTGTCCTGAATGAAATGGAAATCACCAGAGGGTTTTGAGCAGAAGAATGATATGATGTGATTTTCTTTTATGAGAATCACTCTGGCTGTAGTATTGAGACTAGATTGTCAGGGGGGCAAGGGGTAAGGTGGAAGCAGGGAGATCATATTTGAGACTTTGCAATAATTTGGATGAGAGATGAAGGTAGCTGCGACCAGAGTGACTGCAGTGGAGATTGTGAGAAGTAGATTATGGACTGGAGGTGGGCTACCGAGCAAAGGAGGAGTCCAGAATGACTCTTTGGTTTTTGACCTGAGAGGATAGAAGGATGGAGTTGCCATCACTTGAGAAGGAGACACTGCAGAAGGAACAGGATTTAGCAGGAAGGCTAGGAGCTCAGATTCAGACACACTGTTTAATCTATCCTTAACCAACCTTTCCCAGCGGCCACAATTCACTACTATATTACCTGCAATGTGGCTGTTGATGTCCTTAACTTTCTCCCCCCAGCTGAGCCTTCTTCTGGTTTCCACTCTACAGTTTGCCTTTGCTTGGGAGCATCTTCTCACATTCTCAATTCAGTGCAACACAATGGATAAATGTGCTGTTTCTCACATATGAGGATGGTGCTTTTGGCCCCCAGTCAGCAAGGAGTGAGCTCTGTGCTGTTTCTCTCCTGGTGATGGCTTGTGCTAAGTCATCTACTCTGGCAAGCAGCAAACATTTGTGAAGACAGCTAGCATGGATTATGAGTTTATTCTGTGGTTGGCAGTAAAATTATTTTTGTTAATTTGCCAGGCTGATTGCTCATTCTATCCTGAAACTAGCTGGCCCATGGAGATATCAAATCTTTGGACCTGGCTTTATTTGTACCATATTTTAACGAATTGAGGTAATGGATGGAGACACACTGTTTAAGACAGTTGATTTGGGGTAGACCCAATCATGTTATATGACTGTATGTTGGTGACCTAGCTTGCATTTTGATGCCAAATACAATGCTTGTCACATAACAGGTGAGTGAATGAATAAACAAATTAATGTTGAAGTGATAAATAAAAATGAACCTTCTGAGAAATCAGATGTGATCTGTGATCTGGGTAGCAGAAATAAACTTATCTACCTAAGATGGCAATATTTTATCCTGTTTTGATGTGTATTTTTTTATTCATAAGTGAACAAAATTATGAGACATTTTCTTTTACATCCTCCTCTTCTGTTTTCCTTCATAAACTTTTTTTTTTGGCTTGGTGTCCACTTACCCCAACCTCATCATGCTTTTTTTTTTTGTTCCTATAATCTGTTAAAACGTTTATTGAGCACCTATTATATGCCAGGTATAATCCTAGGTATATGGAACATATCAGTGAGAAAAGAAAGATCTCTCCTGTAGGGTTTACAAGCAGGGAACAGAGAGCAAACAATACACATAATAAATACATCATACTATGAAAAAAGGAGCAGAACAGGAAAAAGGGATCGGGGTGCTGGGGAGTTTTTAATTAATGTAAAAAGGCTTAAGTAGAATTTTTGGCTGGCTGCAATATTTGACGGATCATTTGGTTCATTTTGTTTGATCTAGCCCATCTGTCACATGCTAGCAGCTGATCAGAGTGGAATATGGAGCATCCATGAGGGCAAAACAGGAACTAGAAGGGGATAAAAGTTGCTTTTCCCCCCAGCTGTCTCACCTGAATTCAGCCACTCACAGGCTATATAGTTCACTTTCAATTCCAGACACTCCTGACCTTGGCACATGGTAGAGGAAAATATGCTTGCTGCTGATTAGAATTACAGAATAAAAGCCACCAGCTGCAGTTTCAAGTCCCCATTTGATCACCGTGATGCCTTACCAATCTTACTTTTTTATTTTAGGCATCTTTTGTCAGCTCTGGGTCCTTCTGTTATCCAGCCCATAGAGTTACTTTATGAAATATCACCAGTTCCTTCTTCCTTTATGGTGGCCCCAAAACAAAAAATTAAAATATGAATACACAGGCCAACATCTTAAGAGAAGTTGGTAAGTTTCAGAGAGGTAAAATATATAAACATTTTCCATAGTTGGTTTTAGAAGATTTCTCTGAATATCTAAGCTGTACCTTTGAAGCATCACACATTAGCGTTGCAAAGTACAAAATATAATTCCGCAAAAGAGAGGCCAAAAGGCCAAACTCTTTCCTTCCTCCTGGTACACTGAACGTTCCTCCCAGAGGAAACATAGAGACAGGCTGGAGTTAAGCCAATGGGATTTGGTCCTCATCAGCAGGCCATGTTAGGAACCCCACAAAAGTCTGCACGAGCCCTTTGGGGTGAGTATCATCTGAGAATCAGTTTCAAGGGGAGGGAGGAAATGAATTACTGATTGACTACTATATATCAGACACTGTACTCTGTAGTCTATATGCTATTTAAACACCACAAAACCTTGGAAAGATTGGCATCATTATTCCTGTTTTATGAATGAAGGAACAACGTCAAAAAATACTTAGTGACTTGATTAAGATCATCGGGCCAGAACTGGGATTTCCACCTGGGTATGTTTGGCTCTCAAAGCTGATATTCTTAGGCATAATGAAAAAATAGGCATAATTGACTTTGGAGTAGAACACACCTGGGTTTAAACCACATCTCTCACGTGAGTTGGGGCTAACGCCCCAGAGAGGATGCCTATGAAAGTGTCACTGGCAAAACCCATTAGTAATTCCCGGGTAATAAAAATAGAATCTGGGTAATAAAATAAAGTCTAACCTTTTTTTCCCTTTGTGCTTAGTCTAGTTTCACTTGCTCACAGAGTGCTGTGTGCAGACTCGAGTTCTTGGTATGAGACGGTTGTGCGGACACCTCATCTCGGGGCCGTAGGCTGAGATGCTGCGTCCGCATTGGGATCCTGCCACAAGCAGGGCGAACTCTGTCCCCTTCCCGCCGAGAACCTTAACACGTGTGCGCACCTCTCCACTCTTTGATCAAAGAGTAAAGCTTTCCTTTGCTTGTGAACCACACTCGGCCTCATTCTATTGGCGTGAGTGACACCAGGCAGGAGGACCCTTGCTGGGGACTGGAGAGGGTTGGAGAAAAAAGGAGTAATACTCATCTGTGAGGTTATGATGATGGCCAAATAAGATCACATGTGCATAACATCTGACACAACAGAAGCCTAGAAATGGGAGCTTCTATTATTTTCATAATTATTTGAACATTTTACTGACCACAGATACTGAAGAAACGATATGCTCTTGATAGCCAACAAAATGGAATTACTGCTTTAACATCATAATGGATAAAAGAACTGAGAGCAGAGTGCCCATGATACACAACAAAATGGAATTACTGCTCGAACATCAAAATGGATAAAAGAACTGAGAGCAGACTGCCCATGATACACAGTCAAAAGTGCAAGCCTACAATGGAAACTTAGGTCTCCTCTTCTTGAGAATCCCAGGCCATTTACCCACATGCTCCTGGTATATACTAGATTAGCTGGAGCACAGAGGGGGAGCTCTGACAATCTCTGGGGCACCGAGGGACAGTCCTTGGGAGAGGCTGCCCCAAATCAACGTCAGGCACACCCGCATCACCTCTGAGGTGTGGACACCACGCTGGACTCCGAGAACTTTCACACTGTTGCCGGATGGCACCAGTACTGAATAGTAGATATTGTGTTGCAGATTTGTTTAAAGGCAGTTTCTCTTGTGGGTCATAGCGGCCATCAGTTTCATAAATTCTGGAATTAATATCAGTTTCCAGACTTTCTCTATGTTTGTACGAGTGGCCACAAGCAAAAGACGTGTCACCCTCTAGTAACAGAATGTCTTTGATGGCGGGAGCACGCCCTCTGGCATAAGAGGTAGCACAGCACACCTGGGCACAGGGTCATTCCTGGGTTCTAGTCTTGATTCTGCCCCTTATTAACCGAGTGAATAACATCCACCTCACAGATGTCAAGCAACAGGTGCTCCATATTCACTGATCCCCTTCCTCCCTACACTTCTGGAGGGTATAATTTGAGGTCAACTGTGGTAACTCAAAGTGCACACTTGAGCGACTCACACAAATCACTCTTCAGTGAGATGCCATGATGTGACTGACACTACGGTTTCTACCACGATGGACACTAATTCTTGATTCTTGCAAAATGACTTTGAAATGAAGTATTACTGTCTCCATTTTTCAGCAGCGGAAACTGAGGTTAAGGCGGGCTTAACAGTTTCTCTCTGGAATCAATGTTGGCTTGTAACCTGAATTTTTTTAAATAACAGGGTGTAAAATTCATTGAACAATCACTATTACTTATCACAGTGACTACATTCCTGGCACTGTGCTGCTTAAGATGTAGGAGACAGGCATGTGAACACATGGTTAGTGGCCGGGGGTGCTGTGCGACCGAGTCTCGGGAGGGTTGGGGGAGGGGCTGGTCTGAGAGGGCTGGGCATCAGGTGGGACAATCCAGAGGGGCCATGTTTGCTCATCTTTAAGGATGAGAAGAAATGTGAGGGGAAAGGGCATTCTAGGCTGACAGAACAGTAGACAAAAATATCTCCCCTCCCCCAAAAAGCACAGAGGCATAAAAAGTCAGGGTGTGCAGAAAACAACAAATTTTCTTGGCTGCCGTGGAATACAAATCCTGTGCTGGTGTTCTGGGTGGTGAGGCTGTCAAGACAGACAGGAAAGGGCTCTTGGGGCCCCACCTGCAATGCTGAGGAGTGTGGATTTCAGTAAAGAGCCCTGGCAGGACTGTAAGCAGAGAAGGTAAGACTAACTAGTCTGGGAGGGAGGAGAGAGTCAGAGTGAGGTGCAGAGGGAAGCACCAAGCAGAGGCAGTAAGGCCAGTTAGGTAGGGGGCATTGATAGGGTTTGACGGGGGGCTGAGGTGGGCAGTGGCAAGGGCTACCGGGAGATGGGGACGGATCTAGAGGAACGCAGGACAAGCACGGACCTGTTTCTTCTGTGCTGTATCTCAAGCACCTGACACTTAGTAGGCACTCATCAACCAAGTGCTGAGCTGATGAAGGAGGGGAGTATGAAAAGTGCTGGCAGAGGGACACACGGAGGATGATTCCAAGGCTCCTTGTTTGGAGGATGCTATTTAAAATGGCAACTGCCTTCTGCTAATGAAGTCCAGGAAAACCACAGGATTCCACAGGCAGAACAGAGATGGCCATGCCATCCACAGAAGCTCATCCTGGAAACCAGAGGCGGCCACGAGAACACGCTACACAAGGACTTCCAGGTGTCCCGGGATTTATTTCCACAGGACGCAGAATGAGAATTCACGCACATCTTACCTGAACCTTCAGGTGAAGAGTGACCTCAGCTGGCTTTTGGGCTATGGTCACAGTCAGTAAGAGCAAATGTTTTCAAATCCCTAGGTTATAATGATCCCATGTGATGGTATTTGGGGCTCTTTTATAAGAAGCAATCCTACAGTCTTTTTATGATACCCCGGGCATGCTTAAATATTATAAGTTATGTATCTCGGTATTATTCTCTTGAAAAATTTAAATTATCAACACTCACAAATTCCTGGAGTTTTACTTCCCATCATTTTGTAGGATTTTTCTATTATATTGGTTCTTAGAACATATTTGGCCACAAACATAGGAGTCTGCCGGATATAAGGGATGTTCAGGTTTTCAAGCTTTCACAGCATGCTGGCTCTGTGGATGGTGGGAACATGCACGTCATCCCTCCTCATCCTCAGAAGCCCCTGCACTATGTGGAAGCCTGGCAGAGCCTGCATGGAAGTGTAGTTTCAAGGCGACTTCAAACAGCATTTGAAACGGAAAACATGGTAAGGCTGGGAAGACCTGGCTGCCATTCAGATTTTCCTTTCAAAATGCATATACTTTTTGGAAAACTGTGACCTTATTAATAATTAACAACCCCTTTAGTTATCATTTGACCCTCTTCCAGAGTCAGTGGAAGTCAACCAAGAGCAACAAGAAAGAAGGAGGAGTGGATGGGAGGTAGGAGCTTGCCCTGCAGGAAAAGGGTGCTGAGAGGGTGAGGTCCAAACCCAGCATTCCCATGGTATCCCAGGGCTAGCCCTAGACCTGATTCTTAGAACCTGCACACTTGCTCTGTTGCGTCAGAGTATCACTGGTTACTGAGTCTGGCTGGGGAAAGCTGGGTGGCACTGGGAACCAGAGGCTTGTGCTCTGGGCTGGATAGAGCCTAGCTGATCACTGCAGGTCTCTGGCAAGTTCTGTAATTGAACATCTGCGAGCTTTGATCTCTCCATCTGTAGATGGAGTATAACATTATTACCCATGCGCTCTAGCGTGACACTGTGAAAATTAATAGGTGATCAAAGAACCTTAAATTAAAAGGTCCCTCATAAATATTCACACAAAATGTCATCAGTACTTGTGCCATTTAAATTAGGATTGGTGGGAAAAAACCAGAACTGGGAAATCTATTTAATTATTTCTATATATGCCAGTCTACTTATCTCATGATTTCCCCATTGAACTCCTCCAACTTCACAAAACAAGTACTGTCCCTTCTCTATTGGCACTATTATTGTGAGTAGAGAAATCGGAACCAGCATTTGTGCCTTGCATTTTGGATTCATTCAGAAGAATCTTCACAGTAGAACAGCACAAAGAATGATTTTTCAAAGGCAGTGAAAGAAAACCACCTTTGGTTAAGAATAGTTTGGGTCAAGAGAAGCAACGGGATGTAGATCCCAAGAAAATGACACACTCCATCCTTCATCTGTAACAGGGACAACTCCAGCTGTCCATAGGCAGCTGCTGAGTGGTCTCAAAACCATACTTCCTATGGGGTTTTCTTATTCTAGACAATTCTGTGGTGCCGCTACACCCACACCTCCTGGTCAGGTGCATATGTGTTGCTTGCACGGGACCCAGTTCCATATAAAGTTACCCCCACACTTGACAAACACAACACACATGCTCAGTCCCATATGGCTCCAACTTGATTTTTCTATCTGTAAAACACCAGGGAAACATGTTAGATTGAGATGAAAAGCAAGGTGTTTACAAACTGGTAAAGAAATACGATATTTACCCTGTCAGCTGAAATGAACCCGGCAGATGTATTTTTGGTTAAAATTAAAATTGTGAGCCCTATCAGGTTACCCCGGCGATGCCGCCAGATGCACAGCGTGTGTTTGACAAAGAGGCATCCCTTGGTCATTTGAGCCAGGCCGTGGGTTCCAACAATTCACGACAGGGGAGCTCATTCCAAGGGCTTGCCTGAGGGGAGGAGCATCTAAGTACTGAATACACAGAAGCAGACTCATGAAAGTGGTATAGAAATGATTCTTTTCTACCTTTCCCTA
>NW_006788168.1:873834-879513 GCF_000442215.2 Lipotes vexillifer
ACCCATAAACATCCTCACTGTCAGGGAAGAGTTCTGCAAAGAAAACGAATGCAATCAATCATCTTCGATTTTGGTCTGCAAAAATGGTTCTCATCTCAGACTTGCAGACGACACACTCCCAAGGACACAGGCACGGGAATGGATTCATTTTTCCCACCACGCTTGCTGGGACCCCTCTTCCCATTGGACTTACATAACTACAAATAGAAGTGACCTGCATGTGTCCAGAAGATATATAGGAGAGACACAACAGAGAACCTATAGGGCTATTTTCTAGGGCACGCTCCTCTGTTTTCTTTCAGGGTCCTCTTGTACCTAGTTTATGAGGATGGTCTACTTTTCTTATCACTGAACAAGGGGCTGGTGGTTCTTTTATTTTTTTTTTTGCGGTATGTGGGCCTCTCACTGTTGTGGCCTCTTCCGTTGCGGAGCACAGGCTCCGGACACACAGGCTCAGCAGCCATGGCTCACGGGCCCAGCATGAGGGATCCTCCCAGACCGGGGCACGAACCCGTGTCCCCTGCATCGGCAGGCAGACTCTCAACCACTGCGCCACCAGGGAAGCCCGGGCTGGTTCTTGATGTGAAAATGACACTGCTGGCAATACCAGGGAAAGATCTCTAAACTGCCTTTAAGGCCAGCCTTTCTACGGGCTCTGTGGTCCAGTGGTGGGAGCTGGACATGTGAGAATGCTATTTTGAGGGGTCCCGGGGCTCCATGCAGGTTTGAATTTCCATCCTTTCACCCCTTCCCTTTATGGGCTAGTATTTGGTTCTCTGGCACATGTGCCTAAACCCATCTCCATCCCATTGTAATAATGAATCCCAGTCAAACTGGACCCTTTGTCAGCACCTTATCCTCTCAGCACCCTCTAGGGCTAGTCAACTGCTGGTTATGTCTCCTTGGAGTGTGGCCACCTGCACACCAACAATGTCCTTCACGTTGACATATGTACACATGATATCTTAGGAAGTCACAAAGATTCTCACAGAACTGTCTATAAGAATTAGAAAAGAAATAATGGAGGGAAAGAAAAAACTAAAGAAAAGAGCTGTATGTTATATACCTTGGACTCCTGAGAAGGAATTTGGGGGATGGTAACCCCCTTGCCAATAAAATGACCTGAAAAAGAGAAACAATGAGATACAACAAACACAGATGATAAACTCCATAAACAATAAATAAGTCAAACAAATAAAATCCCCAGTTAATAGCATGAGTCCTATGTAACAGTTTTGCAACTTAAAAGGGAATGAGCAAAGCCAGGTGAACCTGGGACTATCCACCCAAACACATCTGAATGAGCTAATAACAACAGCTTCCAAAGAGAGACAGAAGAAATAGTTATGGCTACAGAGGAATATGGAGTGATATGAAGGTGAGCAAAACTTGCAAATATTATAAAGGAATAAAAACACAAAGAGGAGACTTGGTGAAGCACAGATGGTTAGTGTTACCATGATATGCTCAAACAACTGGCCCAAATTATGGCTGCATTACACAGATAATAATATTGGAAGAGTACTTGACACACCTAGTATTAACCACTGAATTCTGTCTCCCCCAAATCTGTGTTTAAAGTCCTAAGACCAAGCACCTCAGAATGTAACCTTATATGGAAAGAGGGGTGTTATAGATGTCATTTGGTAAGATGAGGTCATACTGGAGCAGGGTGGGTCCCTAATCCATTATTACTGTGTCCTTATGAAAAGGGGAAATTTGGACTCAGAGACACACACACCAGAAGAATGCCACGTGAACACGAAGACAGCAGTCAGGGTGATGTGTCGACAAGGGTACGGGAAATTGCGAGCAAATCACCAGAAGCTAGGAGACAGGCCTGGGAAAGATCCTTCCATGGAGACTTCAGAAGGAGCATGGACCTGCCAACACTTCAATTTTGGAATCCTAGCCTTTAAGACTGTGAGACAATAAATTTCTGTTATTTAAGTCACTCAGTCTATGGTATTTTGTTACGGCAGCCCTAGCAAACGAATACACCTAGGAAATGGGATAAAGAATCTCAGGCTTTGAAGAGTAGGAATCCAATGAGGTCAGGAAAGGATTGTGATGAGCACAAAGTTAGGAACAGAGATAGCAGAAAATTTACTGAATGGAAATAGAACTTTGGCACAGACATCATGAGAACCCAGATAAATCTAGTCAGTGGTAGATGATTTCCCATGTCTGAATTTCCCTTCACATTCTTTTCTACCACTTAAAAAAGACAAAGGCAAAGATTTAAAGCTATCACAAATAAGGGAAGTTGGAATTTAATGATGTAAGGATAATAATGCAATTAGATTTCCCTCCTCAGACTTTGGAGAAGTGGGATGGGTGGAGAAACTATGACAAAGCCAAAAGAAAGTACTTGACCAGGGTCACCTTACTCTTTGAAGGCAGAGGAGAATGTTCTAAGACTTAGAGGACTTGGAACTTCCCTGGTGGCGCAGTGGTTAAGAATCTGCGTGCCAATGCAGGGGACATGGGTTCGAGCCCTGGTCCGGGAAGATCCCACATGTGGTGGAGCAACTAAACCCATGTCCCACAACTACTGAGCCTGCACTCTAGAGCCCGCGAGCCACAACTACCGAGCCCGCGTCTCAACTACTGAAGCCCATGAATCTAGAGCCTGTTCTCCGCAGCAAGAGAAGCCACCGCAAAGAGAAGCCCACGCACCGCCACGAAGAGTAGTCCCTGCTCACCGCAGCTAAAGAAAGGCCGCGCGCAGCACCAAAGACCCAATGCAGCCAAAAAAGCCAAAATAAATATATAAATTTATTTTAAAAAATTTAAAAAAGGCTTAGAGGACTTAAAATAATTGGCCAATTAAAAATACAAAAAAAAAAAAAAAAAAACAAAACAGTGGGTCACAAAATCTCACACCCATTATGTCACTGTAGGAGATTCAAAGACCTCTTTGAGAAACAAATGAATTAGAATATTAAGGAAGGATTAATTAATAATCCTTTCATTAATAATGAAAACAGTTGGTAAATTAGCAAATAAATTCTTATAGCTATTGGGTATTAACAGAACCTCAAAAGGATCTCAGATAATAACTACACAGAATGAATAGTAGAAGGGGAACACAAGACTGCTTTTGTTTCCTGAAAGGGAATCGAAGTTTATTTAGTTAATAATAGAAATAAATAGAAGCAATTAAATTTTTTTCTGAAATACATTAATGTTAAAATGTTAAGAAATAGGACACTTAAGGTTATCTTTTGGCCTAGTTCGAAAAGAAATAAAGAGTGTAAAATCCACCACAGAAAACACAGAAATGAAAAGAGAAATCAGTAAATGACTACACTAAAGATAAGTTTACTTGGGCTTAAGGACAAATAACAAATCAAAGAGTAAGTGTATAAAGCCTAAACTTGCTTATTAGTAAACAAAAAAGTAACTGGCTGAGTTAAAAAATAAAATTCAATAATTTGTTGTTTAAAAAAAATAAATTTAGCACCACATCATTTTGATGGATAGGATAGGAGAGAACTGTCCAAGATTTAACCTACTTACTTACAACAGCAGAGATACCTGGGCTTTTCCATTTGTTAGATGAAATTTCACACACTTGAATCCTACTTATCTTGCAAGACTTGGTTCAAGGGGTCCCTTCTCTGTGACTCTGTCTCCAACTTCCCCAACCTGCAGGCAGTGTTCAAGACTGCTACCTCGGAGCCCCCATCAGCTCAGCATTTATTACAATGTACCCCATTTAGATTTATCTTTGGCCCTCATTAGACCTTGAGCTCTTGAAGAAAGCAGCTCTTGGTGTTTCCAAGCATAGCTAATCAAATTATGGAATATGATATATCTATGAGAATGACAAAAGTATGGAGTAGGAAGAGAACGATGGACATTTCAGGCCCATCATTCCTTTGCTCATGCATAGGCGTGAAAGCATACACGTTCCCAGAACTTTGGTCCTCCAGCGTGACGGGGATACTGGATTTGTTGTCAGGGAGGAGTTCTGGGGAGAGGATTCAGATGCAGAAACAATACATTGCAAAGGGTCTTGAATGTCATCCTATGGAGTCTATAGAATTGATTGCACAGGCCATGGGAAACAATGGCAGGATCCCAGATTAATTTTGTTTTCTGTTCGTTCACTCTGTTTTGTAACAGTACCTATGATGAGGGAATGGGGAACAGATCGCAGGAGAGAGAGCTTTGAGGCAGAGAGACCAGTTGTAAGAGGCTAAACCTATAGTGTTTGTCAGTGAGTGGTGGGATTTTTTCTTCTTATGTCTTTTCTTTATTTCAGTTTTTTTTACAAAGCATGCTTGTAACACCTTTACTTAAAAAACTGAAAAAGCAGGTGACCTTTGTCTGTCTTCTCCCTTTCCTTCTCTCTTCTCTTCTCTGTGTCTCTCTCCTTCCTTCTTTTCCCACCTCCTTTTACCCCTTCTCTCATTCCCCTCTCCTCCTTCCTTCCCTCTTCCTTCTTTCTTTCTTCCTTCCTTCCTTCTTCCTTTCCTGTCTCTCACCCTTTCCTTTTTTCTGCATTAGGGCCCTGGGAATGAAGCGAAGGTTTTAGATCCCATAGACTCTCGTGGTCAGGGTGCTGTCAGGACTCAGAGATTGGTTAGACATGAGGGGTGAAGGACAAGGAGAAGTCAGAAGGACTTAAGAGCTTCTAGCCCAGGTGACGGGGTGGTCTGGGGTTCCAACAACTGAGAGAAAGAACCAGGAAGGAGAACAGAGTTTGGATGAGGTGTCTGTGTGTCTCCAAATAAAGTCCATTTGAGGCTCACTAAGGGTTAATCCAGACCCAGGGCTAAGGAGTAAGGCCTGGAGTCTGGAGATGGACAGTTGGCACCATGAGCATAGGGGTGATTGATACCACCATGGACACTGATGAAATGGACCAGGGAGAGACTATGTTTGAGAAAGTCCTCTTCGGCTGATAAAGAGTGAAATCTTGAAGGAATGTATACATTTAAATGGTAGAGGAAGGAAGAGAAGTCAGAGAAAGAAATTAAATGAAACAGAGAACTTAGAAAGAACAAAGTTCATTCCCAAGGGAAGGAAAAACTTTGAGGAGAGTGACGGTCATTGATAAAAATTCTTCAAGGAGGCTGAATGGAATGAGGTCAATTAGGAAGATACCATGGCAATGGGAAAGTCTTTTCTGGTAAAATGATAAGGAGCGAAGACAGATGACAGGAGACTGAACAGTGACAGGGAAGTGACAGAGAGAGAGGACGGAGTCTTCTTAAGATGTATGGCAGTGAAAGGGAAGAAAGAGATGGTGTAGGTGGTCAAGGAAGCCATTCTTGTTTGTTTGTGTTTCTAAAGGAGAGAGAAACTTGATTTGGTTTGCAGATTAAACAGAAGGAGTCAGTGGGGAGAGAAAGAAGGGAATGATTGATTAGATAAGTTCCCAAAGAAATCAGAAGGAGGTCTAACAAACAAGGATACTTATAATGCTATCAGATTAAAAAAAAGGATCCTGAATAAAATGCAGTGAGGGATCACTACTGGATTGCAATAGACACATTCTATCTAAAATAGTAACTGTTGGGCTTCCCTGGTGGCACAGTGGTTGGGAGTCCGCCTGCCGATGCAGGGGACACGGGTTCGTGCCCCGGTCCGGGAGGATCCCACATGCCGCGGAGCGGCTGGGCCCGTGAGCCATGGCCGCTGAGCCTGCGCGTCCGGAGCCTGTGCTCT
>NW_006788168.1:879695-892070 GCF_000442215.2 Lipotes vexillifer
AAAAAAAAAAAAAAAAAAAAGAAAGGGGATATGATTATCCTTCTTCGCCCTCCTTCCTCCCATTGCTCTTCTCTGACTCAGCAAAGAGGGATACCTCAATCTGTACCAAATATACCTTCAAATAACAACAAAGAAAAGTTGACTGGGACGATCAGAAGAAAAAGTCCCATCCCAAACACACTCCTTGATAAGATCTCTGAATGCTGTGATTCTTTGGTTGCTATTTTTGAAAAGGATGATTCAATCTCAGGTACAGTATTAGAGAATTACAGAATGATTCTGAATGTCTCTGTCTAGACCAGAGAAATCCTGTCAAAAGAGGAAAAGAGGCAAGTGTTCTCATTTTCCCACAAAAAAATATTTCAAAGATAATGGGTCATCCAGTACATCTCTACAAAAAGATCCTTCAAATTCTAAAAAAGTCAAGTAAAATTACTATTGATGAATATTTACTAGAGCCATCGTCAGTTTCAGATTGGTAAGTTATAATATAGATTTTTATGTGTGGCATATGCAGTTAAAATTCATTAGGGACTCATAATTAAAGTGAACAGCATATTTATAACCACTTTACAGGACATGGAGCCACATTTCCTTGTTTTAAATAATTATAATGTTTTAGTTGTATCTTGGTTTTTATGATGTGTAGTTTGCCCTGTCTGTGCTTCATTTGCTGTCGGGTTGGTAAAACATGAAGTTTCAAATTATATCCCTATTCCTGTGGGAAAACAGAATCCAATTTATGACTTTCCAGGAGGAATCCTGAACACATTCAACCACAGGATATCCAGCCAAAGAAAATGATGGTACTCCTGTTGTTTGAATCAGTGAAATCTGATTTGGGTGATGTGCTGCCCATTCTCCTATATAGAGAACCCAAGTGGACGAAGGCAGAAGAAAGCCTGAAGTTCTGCACCGCAGTCGCTGTGGTTCTAACTGTGAAATTACCAGCTTCAGAGGGCTGATGTTGGACACTCACGACAATTTCACCACCTCAAGAAAGTACCATTCTTCACAATTTACTTGAAAACTCCATATAGGGAAGAAACCATCTAATTGGAACATTTTTTCAACAGCATTTAAATATCAGGCCAGCTGGATCTCCACAGCCCATGTGAATTTAGTCAGCACACTCTTCCCAGAACCTATATTCTAACATCATTGAATGCTTGAGCTACATCTGTCACCCAAATCTGGCTGTGATCGTTTCTTGTCATTCGCTCCACACATTCAAAAATGAAACATTCTGTGGTAGCCTCAGAGGCACTCGTTTTGTGAAAGTGTGCGTAAGAGAAACGGCATCCTTGAAATGAAATACCTTTTACTAACCCCACACCACTTGTTCTTCCTCTAACCTTCCCTTTCCCAAATTCCCCTGTAAGGAATACATTTTCAAGGCTAATTCTATGTGACTGATCCGTGACTTACATTTTAGCAGTTATAACCTCAACTGATATCTCAATCTGTATCAAACATACCTCCCAATATCAAGTTCCTTTTTTTTTTTTTGGTAAAAGATAACAGTATCACTAAATAAAAATGTCATTTCACTCTGTTCCTCTGTTCCCTTCCTGTGCCACTGGAATCTATTAACCCAGCTTTTATCCCTCAAACCTACCAAAAGTGTCAGGAGCCAGAGCTTGTCTTTTTATCAAACTTGATATCAAATAAAATATAGTTAAGACCACAATGAAAAGCAAAGACACATCAACTATAAAGCTCCTTGAAGCTCTTAGGATCTTGTTGAGGGGATGGAAAACATGCACAAAAAATAACAGTGGAATGTTTCCAAAATGACACATAAACAAGTTACTTTTGTTTTGACAGAAACTACCATAAAGGTGCTGAGGACGTTCAAAGATATAAAGAGACCGTCAGAAGGCATATACTGGATATGTTCCTTAAGAGAGGACAGTGGGTGGGAAAGTTCGAATGGTGGTTGTGGTGGTAGCGTGAGGGCAGTAACAACGAAGATAAGTGCAGGAATATATGAATCATGACAAATAACATCACCCAGACCCTATTTTTCCAAAGTATGTTCTCATACAAATGAGGTAATGATAGATGTAGAAATGCCAAATGCTGTGACTGCTATATAGGAGGGATCCAATAAATGTTTGGTTAAAAAAAAAAAAAAAAGCCCCCAGAAATAAATTAATAGAGTTGAGGAAATTAAAGAAGGCTGGAGTATGTAAGGTGAACAGGGTTTAACAAAGATCTGAAGTCACTACTTAACAGGGAAATTTATCTAATAAGCGACTCCAGATATAGAAACACTAATGCTCACAGCAGTTAGTCCACCAAAACCTGACATTCTTTTTTCCTGTTCAGTTTATGAAAAGAAGTAATCATCCATTCTCTAGGTGTTTGCTGCTCGAAACTTAAATTTTCAGCTGCAGTTGGAAAAGCAATGTGGAAGGCAGAGGGGGGAAAAGGCACGTATGTGTTTTCTTCTCTCAATTAGTTTGGGAAATGTATCTTCATTAAAAGAAATTGCCATCAGTAGTAAGACACTCTCTTGTTCAACTTAGGGGAGGGGCTGGATGATGTAAAGCGGTGAGTATGGGTCTTTATTATTCTGGCGATGTTGACTTGTTCATGTTCAAAATTTACGTTTTAAAATCTCTGGAAGGCATAGTACATTTCAATTAGCTAGGATATGCAGTAGTTTGTCTTCTCCTAAAAACAATTATGTAAAATTTATTCTGGATTATTTGTAATTTTAGTACTTAGGGGAGTGTCTGCATTTTCAATTAAGAGCTAAGTATACAAATTAAAAGTGCTGCACAGTGAAGCTTAAATCCAGCCCTCACTAGTTGGTGCACATAAACACTAATATCAAATGATGCTTCTGTCATGTGATCCGACCCACAGCACATACAAATATAGAACATGACCATAAAAAGTAACGGACCATGCCCTCTGCTAAGTAATTTATGACAGCGGATCCAGACTGGAATGTCAGCTGGAATTACCTTCTCCCTGTTTGCTATTTTCGCATATACAGCTTTGTACAGATGATAGAAGCTATGTCTTGTAAAGAGGACTCACATTAAGGCTACTGAAATGATGAACAAGTACCAAATCCAAAGGCCAAAATATGTACGGCTTTTAAAAAGATTTGTTGAACGACGTCAATGACCACTTTTAAAATTAATTTTTGAATCAGGCCGCAAGAGAAAAACATGTAACCCTACCAATTTTGAAATATCAGATTTATAGTGTCTAGCAAGCAAATATGAAGCTTCACAGTAGAGAATGAGAAATAGTTGAAAATCATTTTATTAAAAATACAAAGTGATCCCAACACTTGACTAAATGGAGTATGAAAAATTCCCTAGACATATACGTAGTTCTAACCTTTATGTAGAATTTGCCATCAAGGCAGTCTGGAATTGTAACAAACTTGGTATGAAATAGTTGATAAAACAAAGGATATTATCCTTCTTTATTAACCTTTACCCCCTCAGATAATCCCCCAAATCCCCTGTGTGTGATAACCACCTCACTTCCTTTGGGAAGCCATTCATTATCTAATTCATGTCTTACACAAAGAGAAATGAGCTAATGTGCCTTATCAGATTAAAAAAAAAAAGTCACCATGAGTGATGTTCAACAGGACAGGGTCTTAGCAAATCCCTTCTGCCTCCACAGTCCTGGGTTTCTAAATACCTATAAAGCTACTAATCCATGGTCACAGCTCACGGGCTCATTCACAGCTTTATGTTGCTAAAGCAAACAGTCTGGCAGAAGAATGACAGAATTACCCTCTTTTCTGATTATCCTCCTCTCTGCATTCTGATAAACTAATGATTAGCTTTCCTGTTGGGATTCGGCCCCGACTGGGTAGCTTCAGGCTGTCAACTCAAGCAGACCCTGATGATATCACACAAACCTCTTCCTCTCCTTCCTTCCCCGGTGCTTTATTCTTCATCAACCAGCATCTATACCAGCCTTCACAAGGAGCCAGCGTGTAATTACCAAGGTAATGTTCTGGCCCTGGAAAGGCTCATATGAAAAGCAAAGGCTTCTTTTTGACTCACTTCTCCAACTATAACATGAAATGCTACTCAGGAAGCTGCTGGTTACAAAAAATTCAATCCTGTAGGTATCTGTATGTAACCAGTTTTTACCTGCTCTTCATAGATTGTATGTGAGCAGATTTTTCAGTTGGGTTTAAGCCTATCTCTTCTCTAGAAATTAAAAGCGTATATTGCCTTTGAGTGCTTTTGGGTTGGTAGTGAAGAGAACCACCCATTTAGCAATATTAATGAGTCAAAACTTATACATATTTATGAAGTGAAAATATAGAGTTAATTTGGAAAAGGCCATAAAGTGAGTCACTGGTTAGATTCTAAAGTGCCACTCCTTTTTGAAATTCTGTCCACTGGGAAATACCACTGTTAAATGAAAACATAACTGAGCATGACACAAAAGATGAAAACCTATTAATTTTTCTTGCAGTTTTATTTTCCTGTTTTCCAGATAAATGTAGAATTACATATTTAAAAATCCATTAAAAATACTCGCTCAGCACATATAATTAATAGCAGTTGCTCAACAGAATATTTTCTTGATAGCTTTATATGAAGACAAAAAGCTTTAAGGCAATCTTTTAAAGTAGGTGTTTCATTTTACATTAGGGCCAGAGTTATTTTATTGCATTATGTTACCTGTCATATGTCCCCTAACAAGAGAACTTGGCAGCACTAATCACGGCCAAATCTTTCAAGAAGATTCAGCAATCCTGACTGAGCTACACTGTGACATTTTCTGGGCATGGACTTAAGGAACACTTAAGGAGTTTGGCTTTGTTCATTCGTTTGCTATTCCTTTACAATTTCCAGACCTGCCACTAGCACAACCTAATTTACCCAAGGCATGCTCTGAGATCAAAGTCACATGACTACTTTGCTTGGCATTTTAAAATATGGGACAATAATTTACACCTTACGGTAAAACATTACAGAGGCAAAAAAGGATGAACTCATTCTAATTAAAGGAAACTTTGAGATATCTATATACATGCATCTATATCTCTATCTCTCTATATATACCCCAAAATAATAAAAATAAATTCAACAGCTAGATTTGAAAGTTTTCTTGTCTTTCTCTGGATGAGAACTTGGGGATTAGCCTGGAAAACCCACTTGAGTGTTTAGAAAGGTATTTCCACTGAGAAAGACTTCATTTTAGTCAAGCCAAGTTACCCACTCTGGCAGACTGGTGACATGCTCAACAAATCTGTGAATTCCTCCTTCCCAGCGTACAGATTGATTAAATCTGCCACCTCCCTTGCAGCTAGGAATGTCCAAGAGACTGAATGAAAGTAGAGGTGACACATGCCACTTCCAGGTCTGACCCATAAAACCTTCCCAGGAATGATCCTGTGTTCTCTTTCCCAATTCAATGGCTGAGGACTTAGAGCCAGGTAGGGGCTGAAAGATAGAGGAAGCCTGGTTCCCTGAATGACCATATGGAAGACTGTCAACCAAAAACACCAGAGAAGACCTTAGGTGAGCAAGAAAAAAAATGTCTATGATGTTCAGTCATTGAGAATTAAGGACTTTTTCCTAAAGCAGTTGGACTGCCCTAATACTGAATTCTCCTACTCAGTCACCTGACCCTTGCATGCTTTTTCTCATTCAATCCTCACAATAACTCTGCGAGATAGGAACTATTAACCTTATTTAAAAATAAGGAGGGACTTCCCTGGCAGTCCAGTGGTTAAGGCTCTGTGCTTCCACTGCAGGGGGCATGGGTTCAACCCCTGGTTGGGGAACTAAGATCCTGCATGAGGAAGGAAGGAAGGAAGGGAGGGAGGAAGGAAGGGAGAAAATAAGGAAACATGGGCAAAGAGAGTTCAACTGCCTTCTCCTAAGTGAGTAACTTGACAAGTTGGTTAGGTTAGTGACTCAGTGGGAATGTCTTGTGGACTTTACCAGATTAGTTTGTCAGTAGTCACCCGGAAAAAGAGAAAAGATTCTCAAATGTAGGAGACACCAATGAATTTGTTTTTCTTGAATTTGGATTAGCAGAGCTAATGAGCAGAAGATCTGGGACTCAGATCCACGTAGGCCCAAGTCCAGAGTCTCTCGTCTTAACCACCCCCACAAATTAATACGTTTTATGAAAATCTCAAACATATGGGCATAAACCCATGAGTAATCTGGATCTACCAGTGTACCGATGTAATTAGCTCAAATCCTAAGGTTAACGCTACTAGGCTTTCTTTCTTTCTTTTTTTTTTTAACTAGGCTTTCTTGCTTAGTTTAAGATCAATAAATTGTCAACAAATTGGATGACTGCCCCATGCCTTAGAAAATCCTTACTGAGTGCTCTGAACAGAGCACCGTGTTGGGGCACGCATATCACTAGATGGAGGAATGGACAGAAGGAGTCTCTCATCTTCCTTTCCCTTCTAATTTCTCAGACTGTTTAGACAATGAAAGGACAAAATATGTTTTAGATTCTTGTTCCACGCACAGGAAGGCACTATTTCCTTTTAAAATGCAAGCCCAAATAAAGACAGAAAAGGAGAGGGAGGGGTAGTAGAAACTCTTTCTCTCACTTCTGGAGGAATAAAAAACTCAGACTTCCAGTTTTTTTAATAGAATAAAATCCACAGACCAGTCAATGACCATAAATTATCTTCCCTTTAGTTAGAAACTTTCCAACTTCCCTTTAGTTGGAAACTAAACTTCCCTTTAGTCAGAAACCGGTACACATTAATTCCATGCAAACACACATACACATACACAATTTCATTGTCCGGTCTTAGCAGCGTAAGGTGTTTCAGAAAATATGGAAAGTGTGCGTAGGAAGGAAGGCAATGCCTTCTGACTTACGGCACAACAGACGTGGTTCTCCACCACACCGGTGCTTCCTACCTGTCTGAAATTAACCAGGGCTAGAGGTGGTGGAGCCCAGGTGGAAGACCTCCCCAAACCCCTGGCGATAGCCTTCCTGGGGGGTGATGCCCATCCAGGGCTTCAGAAGCACTGGTCCAGTAGAAGTTACATTTTCAGCTCAGGCTAAAATTTGGGGGCCACTCATGGTAGAGATGACTAAAGATTATCTTTCACATCTCTCCCTGGTGATATGAGATGTCTCAATGCCAAGAGAAATCATTTCCCCTCTCCCAATTAACTAAACACTTTCTACAGTTTTATTTGGCCATGTAACTCCTATAAATGACTGTGCAGTGCAGTTCTTTTTATGTGTAGTGTGAAAAGAACTCTGGATGGCGAGTAAAGTAATGGGCCCAGGTCTAGATCCCACGGCCAGGTCATTAATGTGTCACTGAACTTCACTTTTCATGCTTGTGAATTAGAAATATCCTATTTTCCCTAGATCCAACTGGTATAAAAGTAAATGAAGAGTTGAGTGCGCCCGGGTCCCTTGAAAAATTCTGCACACAAATAGGATTTTTAAATTGTCACTAAAATTCTTAACAACGATACTGTAAGGACTAGAACAATCTTTTGCCCAAAGATCATTTTTATAAATTACAACAAGGGGAGAGAAGAAAAGCATGTCTGCACATGTTTTATAAGTTGATCTATATCATGAGCGTTGTAATATGTCTGTAATATGAGAGGGGTGCTTTCAGAGTGCAAGATGTGATGACCCATTAGTACATCATGAAATCAATTCAGTGGGTCATGAACTGTCTTTAAAAAAAGAAGAAAAGAACAGAGCAATAGAATGGACTAGATGAAATATATCATAATGAACTGTACATGATAAGGATAACTGTTGTTTTGAGAAACTGGGTGATGAAATAAAATACATTTTTTCCTATAGGTCAAGGTTGAAAAATTTGAAACCCTTCATAATAGAGAATATAAGAAACGTGTTTCTTAGTCCAAAATGAGAAAGGAAATTTGAAATTGGATTGTCATCATTGTCAACCAGGGCTGTAGGCAAATCTCTTATCTTCTTCCAGGATAAATGGAGGCGTGAAGGTGGAGGAATGGGGGTGGGGGACAGGGAATAAGAAGCAAACGGTAGGATGGCTTCACATTTTGATCTGTGGCTCATGGCAAGGAGGAGGGAATCAAGGCAATCTGGATGAGTTTTCTATTTGTGCATAATGAATTACCACAAACTTAGTGGCTTAAAACAATATACATTTACCATCTCACAGCTTCGGGGCAAGGTGAAGCTATATTCTCTGCTCAGGGCCTCACAGGGCTGAAATCAAGGTGTCGGCAAGGCTACATTTCTATCTGTAGCTTTGGGTCCCCTTCAAAGCGCACACAGTCATTGGCAGAATTTGATTTCTTACACTTGTGAGACTGAAGTCTGTTTTACTGCTGGCTGTCAGCAGAGGGTCCCTCTCAGCTTCTAGAGGCTGCCCTCTTACAAGGTGGTAGCTCATGTGTTCAAGGCCAGCAGGAGAATCTCTCTACAGCCACAATGACAGTCTTATGTGACATTACATAATCACTGGAGTGACTATCCCATCACTCTGATCACAAACCTAATCAAAGGATCGATATCCCATAAATTCACAGCTCATTCCTACACTCAAGGGGAGAGGATTATACTGGGCATGTATGTACGTACGTTAGGCTGTGGGCCTCTTGGAGTTGGTCTTAGAATCCCTGCTAATAGTTAGAATCTACCAAAAGCAATGACCATCAAGCATTCAGAACAACTTAAAAGAAATGTACACCAGCCTCCCACAGGACATGAACAGATGTCCCTCTACAAAAAGCCTCCATGGTCAAATAAGTCTGGGAAAATGTAGGTTTAAATAATAATATTTTACATGCTTCTTAAGGGAACAGAGTATGGGATTTTCCCAAACATATTTAATCCAAGAAAATATTTTTTTGAGTTTGTGCTAAGTAAATTCACCACTTTATTAATATTAGTGTAATTACATCAGAAGCACTTGCATTACTGCTCTTGGACTGTCATTTTATCTCCTCCATGATGCCTTTCCTGATCACCCTTGTCTGCAAGATCCCTACTTCCCCGAATTTCGGTAGTACTAATGGTTTACCTTGCTTGATTGGCTGTTTGCTTATAATTGGTAAATATAAAATACTTTTACATTTTGATGGTGACCCTCTACAAAATTTAATCTCTTTGAAGGCTGACACTCTGGCTTAAAGCAACAGTGAAGAGCACTGGAGACAGTTGTGTAGTGGTGAAGCGTGCTGGCTGAGAGCTCTGGGGGGCAATTCACCAGCTTTGGGACTAGTGAGCAAACCAGTTTCCCTCCCTCTGAACCTCTTCTGATTCATCTTTAAATTGAGATTGCTGCAAGAGATGCTTTCTAAGGTCTCTTCCCATCTAATACTCTCTATGTGTTTTCCCAAGCCCTGCCCCATCTCCTAGGGGGCCTGGCCCATAATAAGCACTTGATAAATATTTGTTGACTGATTAATTGCATGCTTGCATCACTGTGGATTCCAAGATGTTCTAGGAGGTTGCTAGCTTCCAGCTGGCCAGGTGCTCAACCCCAGTCTGGGCATCTTAACACACACAACCCTCAGACCACAGGTGACTAATGTTGGTTTGGCCTTGCCTTATGCTTCCGCAGCATAAGTGGTCACCTTCATTAGCATGATGGGAGGTACCCCTTGGGAAGTCCTCTTACCCTAAAATATCTTCCCTTCCCAATGCCTGATATTCCTTTTAAAGATTCATTTTCTACCATTTTCTCTCAGAGCCCTATTATAACTCTAAGTAAGTAATTGTATGAGTAATTGTTTAATAACATCCTCTAGAAAGTAAGTCATCTTACTTTCATACATACATAGGAATGAAGGGTGAGCAAGAGATAAACCTCTGCTCTTATAAGTCACTAAAATTTTGGAAATGTTTGTTAACGTAGCGTAACACAGCCTGCTTTGATATAGACATGCTAGGAGAAAAGGACATGAGTTTGCTATTTGACTATGAAGGGATTTTGTGCTGGTGGGGATTTCAGGTGGGGACGCCTGTCTCGCTGCTCAAAATGTAGCAACAGACCAGTAGCATTAGCATCACCCAGAGCGTGTTAAAACTGTAGACCCTTGGGCTCCTCCCTAGATGTACTGACCCAGACGCTGCACTTTAACAAGATCTCCAGGTGATTCAGATGAAGATCAGAGTTTGACAAGCAGTCATCTAGAGGCGGCTAGAGGCTAACTTTGACAGCCATCCACACACCACAGGTTCTTAGGGTGTAGTCCCTGGCCTAGCAGCATCACCATCACACGGGAACTTTTCAGAAATGTAGATTCTTGGGCCTCAACCAGGACCTACTGAATCAGAGACTCTGTAAGTGGGGCCCAGCAATCTGTGTCTTAACAACCCTGCAGGCGATGCTCATACACACTAAAGTTTGGGGACCACTATCATATATCAATGAGAGTTAAAATTACAGGAGTTAGTATTCTCCTGAAAGAAGAGAGGAAGGCATGGACAATTATAACACTGTTCCTATGAGAAGATACAATCTGTTTTATGATAATCTTTATGATGTATCCTCTAGAATGCACACTGGGAATGTCTAGGCCTGGTGGACTGCTTTTCTATTGAGCGGAAGCAACTAGGACAGTGCTCTGGGTTAAGAGGGAGGGCACAGAAAGGGAGGTGGGCATCAAAAAATTGCCTTCTATTTTGCCTACTGATCTTCTGGGGCTTATTACTCTTAGAGTACTGTGATAAGTGCTATAGGGAACATTTCCAACGAATGCCTTTCCTGGATATGAGTCCCCTGAAACAACCATTCCTCTCCCTTTCGTCAAGAATGCAGTAGAGTAAGAAGGGGCAACTCCAGATATTACACCCAAGAAGCTGCATAGCCACATGCTAAGTCACACATTATCCCTGACTATGGCTTATTTGGGGATGCCACAGTCCCAGTAATATTCATTCACTTGTTCAGTCACTCACTTTATCATCCAATATTTAATGAGTGACTTTTATGTGCACGGCCAGTGGAGAGGCCTCTTGTTCTGCGCTTAGAAAAGGGATTGAGTGGAGCACCGGCCAGGAAAGTAGTGGTTCTTTCCTCCATCTGAGACTCAATGATGCAATGAAGCCACATCTCCTCTCACTTCAATCACAGAAAAGGTAGGCTAAGGCTGTATCACATTGCGATTTCCTAGTTTCACTGTTCTCTTTTGCAAAGAGAAAAAAGTCAGGGATTGAGAAAGCCAAGGAGGAGACTGCATCCACGATGGAGCACAGAATATCTCCATCCCTACAAAGCTGCCTGCCTGGACTGTGTGCTAACTCCTCATTTCCCACGAGGGACATGATACATCCATCCAGGGTGGGGGTTGGCAGCTCTGGCTGCAAGTTATCTGGTTTTTGTTGTTTTGGCTGCACTGCACGGCATGTGGGATCTTAGTTCCCTAACCAGGGATGGAACCCACGCCCCCTGCAATGGAAATGTGGAGTCTTAGCCATTGGACCGCCAGGGAAGTCCCTGGCTGCACGTTAGAATCACCTGTGGAATCCATAAACCTCTCAAGGCCAAGACCACTCCTCAGACCAATTAAACCAGAACCTCTTGGAGCGAGATCTAGGCACTGGTATTTAGAAAAAATTTTCCAGGTGGTTGCATTGCACAGGAGGGCCTGGGACCTACTGCTCCAGGGAGGGTAAGGTCCCAGGTCTTGGTTCTTTATGAAGCCAAGCTTCACCCTCTGAAAGTCAAATCCTAGCTTCCTAGGATTCTCAGCCCAACTTTTTCAACTTTAGGTGTTTGTTTTAGAATTTAAAGTGAGCTATTAAATTTAAGCTACTGTGTTATATTTCAATTATCTTTTATATTTATATGGTTGTTACCAAACTTCAGATGCAGAAATATTTAGTCAAAACAACAATTCTTATTTTTTTCTTATTTAACAAGGTATGCTGGTAGTAGATCTACTTTTTAATGAATAATTTCATTCATTACACACTGAGCCTAACAATGCTATTTGTTAAATGGGAACTAATCAAATTCATACATAGAATTTACAGATGAGGATAGATGTGAACAGTTTTTGAAAACAAAGCAGCACAAAGTATGAACTAAAAATTAGCAGCAAATACTTCCTTGATTATAAAATGGTTGTGAGACTAGTAAAAAGAACAGGATACAGATGACATAAATAAACTGACCTTTTAAACTGGTGATGTTGATTGTTGCAGTATGAGTTTGGCCATAATAAGATTATAAAGACAGAAGAAATGTTTCATACTATGATCTGGATTAGGGACAGAACTTGCAGTGCTATACATCTCATTTTCGGGATGTCTCTCACAGTAACTGGTTCTGTTGCTTCCCCGTTTTCTATCTTACACTGCCCATTCCCTAGGCAGCCCTGGCTCTCAGGATACACTCTTACCTCTTGTGGTTGTTGGTACTGAGAGGCCATCAGC
>NW_006788168.1:892088-910874 GCF_000442215.2 Lipotes vexillifer
CAGCAGGAAAGCTCGCTGGGCCTGGAAAGCACTATGCACCATTTCTGCCTGGGAACAAAAAGGAACAGGAAAGTTTAATTGTTTGACCTCCTAAATTGAGCATTACCACATGATCCAGCAGTTCCATCTCTAGGTATATACCCAAGAAAAATGAAAACGCATGTCCATACAAAAACGTGTAAATAAGTGCTCATAGCAGCATTATTCATAATAGCCAGGAAGTAGAAAGAACCAGAATGTCCATCAACTGATGAATGGATAAACAAAATGTGGTATATCCAGACAATGGAATATTATTCTGCATTCAAAAGAAATTAATTGCTGATCCATGCTACAACATGGGGAACTTTAAAAACATTATGCTGAGTGAATGGAGCCAGTCACAAAAGACCACATTTGTATGATTCTGTTTACATGAAATATCCAGAATAAGCCAATCTACAGAGACAGAAAGTAGATTAGTGACTGCCAGGGGCTGGTGGGAGGAAGGAATGGGCAGTGACTGCTAATGAGTATGGAGCTTCTTTTGGGGGTGATGAAGATGTTCCGGAATTAGACAGTGGTGATGGCTTCACAACTTGGTGAATATACTAAAGATCTCTGAATCATATACTTTAAGAGTGAATGTTATGATATGTGAATTATATCTCAACAAAGCTGTTAAAAAAAAGTTTGAGCCCCAAAGTGCAATTGTTTTCCAAAGGGTCTCTCCTGTCCTCTTTCATGCCCCAATCTGTTCCATACCTTCTAGTTGAAAGAAAATTATTCCTTAAGCCATCCCCATAAAGATATGCTCACGAAGGATATATGTATAAGTATGACTGATTCACTTTGCTGTACACCTGAAACTAACACAACATTGTAAATCAAATATACTCCAATAAAAATTTTAAAAATACAAAATTTTCATAAGAAGGAAAAAAAAAAAGATATGCTCACCGAGAGCTAGTGACTTCTACCACTGTTCATTAAGACTGATCTGAAGGAGATTTCAGTGGTACCTGGACTCAATCCCGCCCCAGAAAGGCCTTGAGCAGATGGGAATGTCTTTAAACACATGGTACCATATTCCCTTATCCTTACCTTCTACCCATGCTTAACTAATTAATTCTTTAATTTTTTAAATTTAAAAAGTTACAGAAGAGTACCAAGAAGAAAATAATTCCAAATATTCATATCACACAGTCATTTTTGGCATTTTTTTCTAGTTTTTAGGAAAATTCACACAGTTGTTTTCATAAGATAAAGCATACTGATTTCGAATAATTTTTTAGTGCCATAAGGTACAAAGATTAAAGTTTTAAAAAAATGCCTCACAACCTAGAAATAATCATTATTAATGTGAGATGAACATCATGGCAGCCACCATTTAAGATCTATATGCAGAGAGACTTTGGTAAAATGGGACCACACCCTAGGTGCCATTTTTTAAAATAAAAAGTATAAATTTTAATTATAATTGAATACTAAAAATGAAAGAAAGAATTGATAAGCTTCAAATAAAAGTTTCTGCACTGTAATAATTATTATGTCCTAAATGATGATTCTAAGGTAAGAAAATATAAAATATTAAGAAATTAGAATAATTATGTATTTATACTTTAAACTAATACATGATATAATTTTAGACAATACTGATTGACTCCTTATTGGGAAAGATGAGAACATAAGGACTTCCCCACTTCTTTCTATCTTTGGTCCTCATTTTTCATACTTTTTAGTTATTATTTTTACTGTAACATTAATTCCCATAGCTATTGAGAATTAGTTCTACATTTAAACCTACCTAGTGGTTCTCACCAGTTGTTTTACCATGACTTCTCCATTTCTGAGTTATTTTGATTTTTTTAACTGGTTGGACTCCCATTATCAAGTATGTTCTTCAAAAAGGTCTCCAAGTTGCTTAAGTTCTTCAGTCTCAAGCATGTCTCCCTGTCATCTATATATTTTAACAACATCTTGGCTCGATATAACATCCCTGGGTCTCTCTCTCTTACCATGTACAGACAGCATAGCAGTGAATGCGGCAACGCAGAAATCTAAGCCACCTTGATTTTGTTTCTCCCTTGTGGGAAACTGACTTTTCTATTTTGACACCTGAAGAATTATTTATCCTTGGATTTTAATGGCTTTACTAAGTTATGTTTGCATTTTGAGCATTCTGTGTTATATTTCTTGGAATAGATTTGGTCCTTTCTTCATCTATGGGAAATTTTCTTATATTACTATATCTTTCAAAATATCTTTTGTTCCATTTGTTAGATTCTCTACTCAGGGACTCCAATTATTATCCTCATACTATATAATATTTGAATGTTTTCATATCATTTAGATTCTCTCTCCCTCTCTCTGCCTTTAATTTCCTTGTCTGTCATTTGTATTTACTGTGATTATATCAATAGTTTTCTCTATTGTTGGTAAACAGATTTTCAATAGGGTCTCATATACATGAACATTTCCAATTTATATTTCATTTCTGTATTAATGTTGTTTTTTGGTTTTTATTTGTTAGACTTCAATTTCCCTTTGCATTTCATTCTTATTGTTCTATCACCTTACGCTATTTAAAAAATACGTTTATACTCTTATTAAGTTTTAAGTTACTTATCAGTCTAAGAGTCTAATAAGATTAAGCCATAGTGAGGAATCTGTTTCTGTTCATTGTTTTATTTTCTTTGAGGGCAAGCCCATGTCTTTCCTTTGCATGCTCTGTTCCTCTCTGACACACTATTTCTAGCCACCATGTGGGTGATTCCTTGAGTCTTTTGCCACCATATGAGAGATTGGTTTATTTTCCATTTCAAGCAAGAGTGTTCTACCTAATCTTCTAAGGCCTGATGGAACAGGGGACAGGGAAAGGGAGTGCTCAACTTTTCTCATTATTTTTCATCCAAGAGTTTTTTTTCCTACTGACAAGAAAATGCTTGAAAGCAAACCAAGGTTTCTAGATCATTTACATTTAAAATCACAAATGCATCACCATCAACATAACAGATTAAGTCTTATGAATATTTAAATGAGGGTATATTTTCCATTTTGGAGTACACCATCTCCTCTTTGTCCTGGTAGCCTGATTGCTGGGATTATATTGCTCAAAATCTCAAATTCTGAATATTCCTTAGGGAGATAGTGGATTTTTCACATTTTACTGTCCTGGAGGCTACAATGACCTTATGAATGTGAAGCTCTGAGCTACATGAATGTTTATCCATACATCAAAATGTGTACTTTCAGTGGATCAGAAGGACTTTTGTCAGTCTCTAATGACCACATTTCCAAAAGAAGATTATGAAATAAAACTCTCCACTGCTTGGATATAAATAAAAGAACTGCACTTCTCCCAACAACGATAATACAGAAGCATGGTCCTCGTCTACAACAAGCCTTGTGGAGTCAGCTGAATTATAGTTGGTGCGGGAACAGTCATTTGGGATTGCCTGACTTCTACAGTTAAAACTGCAGCTCAGAGGGGGCATTAACAATAATTTTGTTGTTATCCCAAGATGAACACTATCATTGGCCTTCTTTACCTTCCCCAGAAACAACATTTAGTTGCTAACAGAACAATTTACCAGCGGGTCTGATTAGCCAAGATGGCCAATTTCATTAATTAGTCTCTTCCCCAACATGGCCTTTCACTCAACAACAGGGGTGGAGGTTGGAGCACAGAATGGTTGAATATCTAGCTATCTGCTTCAACTCTCCCTACCGCTTTGCTTATATAGACAAATCTTTCTGAGGATTCAGCTGTGCACCTCTTTCAGCTCCCTGGAACTCTGGGCACGATTAGCAGACTCTAAACCACATTCATTTTTAACTTCATCAGTCCACGTTTCAAAGGATTTTCATTCCACCTTTGACATACTCTGACCTACCTGCTTCCTACTTCTGGAAAGTTCCATGAGTCCCCTCAACCAGACAGTGTCCTATTTAGGAGCAATTTCACTGAACTTGCTGAGTTCTGATAACTTGAAAGGGAGAATTTGGCTCACTCAGGCAGTTCAAAACATTGTGAAAGAAAAAGCCAAACGTAGGGATTTTCAGTAACAACAAATAATTGAGGGTTTTTGCTGAGTTTATCACACATGTGCCAGGCTCAGAGAGCCTCAGTGACCTTTGTGTGTATACATGCACATCTATCTGCTTGTGAGCACGTGTGTGCAGAGAGGAAAGGGACAGTTCGGGTAAGAGGCAAGGCTGTGCATTTTGTTTGAACTCTAGCAATTATCACTTAGGCAACTGGGGTTCTTAGATAGATAGGTTGGTGGACCATCTTGTTCTGTGGTCCTAGACAGTAGGAGAATGAATTTCAGTAATCAGTTTAAAGCAAGCCTCGGGACAAGCAGACACCAGTTAATATGACTTATTTCCATCTAATCCCCTTGGGAGAGAGCTGACTCACTGGGGAAGCTCACTTGATCTCTGAATATTCATCAAAGCTTTCCATTGTTTCATTGGGAAGCTACAGGCCACAAAGTACCATGTGGATGACAAAATGAACAGGTGCAACTGGGAGAAAGGGTACAGGTAATACTTAGAGGAAATGCAAGAAGCATCCAGCCAGGGTGCCTGTGCTGAAGGCTTTTCCAGATCTTCTGAAACTGCATCAGCCCTCTTCTTGACAGCCAGACAGCCAAGGGAAGGGGATCCCCTTCCTCTGACTGAAGGTCAGGGGAATGGGCATCTGCTCATCAGGTGCAATTTTTGGGCCCTGGGAAGGTCACTGTCAATGCCATCTTCACACTCCTCCCCAATGAGTCTGCCAATGTCCCACATTTTACAATTAGAGATACTATATTTTTAGATCTTATTCCTTAGGGCCCTCTAATCTACCCTAAAGGAGAAGTCCCTTGAGTTTCAGCCAGTGAAGAGGTAAAAGGGGACCTGACAGATGAAAGCAAGACAGGAAAATGGGCTAAGAAAAAGAGGTGATAGGATGCCAAAGACAAGTTTCACCTACTTCACGATTTTGCTTAAAACAAGATTGAAGATGCTTAATTTTGTCGACATAAACATACGCACTGACCTTACAAAGTTGGATTATGAAGTCATCTGTGTTGACATATAAAGAGCCGTGAAGAAGACCTACACCAGCAATTCTCAACCTTGAGTTTTCATTATAGTCACCTGGAGGGTTTGTTAAAACAGATTGTCATGTCTCAGCCCCATGGTTTCAAACTCGGCAGGTTTGGGTGGGCCCAAGTATTTACATTTCTAACGAATTATCTAACAAATGCTGCTTGCTATAATCACTTAATTAGTTCCAGAAGTTTATTCTCAATTCTTTTGAATTTCCTACATAGACAAAGATCATGTCATCTATGATAAAAAACAGTTTTATATCTCCCTTCCCTATCTGTGTGCATTTTAATTCCTTTTCTTGCCTAACTGCATTAGCAGAGATTTCTAGGATTGGTGAGAGGGGACATCCTCGCCTTGTACCTGATCTTAGTGGGAAAGCTTCACATTTCTCACCATTAAGTATGATATTAGCTGTCGATTTCTTGCAGATAGTCTTTATAAGTTGAGAAAGTTCCTCTCTAGTCCTAGTTTACTGAGTTTTTGTCATGAATGGGTGTTGGATTTTTTTTTTAAGTTATACTTTTTTTTCATGTATTTTATTATTTATTTATTTATTTATTGGCTGTGTTGGGTCCTCGTTGCTGCGCGCGGGCTTCCTCTACTTGCTGCGAGCAGGGGCCACTCCTTGCCGCGGTGTGCGGGCCTCTCACTGCGGTGGCCCCTCCTGCTGCGGAGCTCGGGCTCCAGGGTATGTGGACTTCAGCAGTTGTGGCTCACGGGCTCCAGAGCGCAGGCTCAGCAGCCGCTGCGCACGGGCCTAGCTGCTCCATGGCATGTGGGATCTTCCCGGACCAGGTCTCGAACCCACGTGCCCTGCACTGGCAGGTGGATTCTCAATCACTGTGCCACCAGGGAAGCCCCTGGGTGTTGGATTTTGTCAAATACTTTTTCTGCATCTATTGACGCGATCACATGATTTTTCTTTTTTAGTCTGCTGATGTGATAGATTACATTAATTGATTTTTGAATATTGAACTAATCTTGCATACCTGGGATAGACCCAATTTGATCATGGTGTATAATTCTTTTTATACTTTTTTGGATTTAATTAACTAATATTTTGTTGAAGATTTTTGCATCTATGTTCATGAGAGATACAGGTCTGTAGTTTTTTTTTTAATGTATTTATTTTATTTTATTTATTTTTGGCTGCATTTGGTCCTCATTGCTGCGTGCAGACTTTCTCTAGTTGTGGCAAATGGGGGCTACTCTTCATTGCGGTGCACGGGCTTCTCACTGCAGTGGCTTCTCTTGTTGCGGAGCATGGGCTTTAGGCATGAGGGCTTCAGTAGTTGTGGCACGCAGGCTCAGTAGTTGTGGCCTGTGGGGTCTAGAGTGCAGGCTCAGTAGTTGTGGCACACAGGCTTAGTTGCTCCCCAGCATGTGGCATCTTCCCAGACCAGGGCTCGAACCCATGTCCCCTGCATTGGCAGGCGGATTCTTAACCACTGCCCCATCAGGGAAGTCCCAGGTCTGTAGTTTTCTTATGTCTTTGTTTTATTTTGGTATTAGGGTAATGCTAGCCTCATAGAATGACTTAGAAAGTATTCCCTCTGCTTCTATCCTCTGAAAGAGATTATAGAGAATTGGTATAATTTCTTCCCTAAATGTTTGATAAAAGTCACCAGTGAACAAATCTGGGCCTGGTGTTTTCTATTTTTGAAGGTTATTCATTATTAATCCAATTTTTTAAACAGATACAGGCCTATTCACATTGTTTGTTTCTTCTTGTGTGAGTTTTGGCAGATTCATCTTTCAAGGAATCCATTTATTTCATCTAGCTTATCAAATTTGTGGGCATAGAATTGTTCATAGTATTCTTTTATTATCCTTTTAGTTTCCATGGTATCTGTAGTGATGTCCCCTCTCTCTTTTCCCGTTATTAGCCTGGCTAGAGGCTTATCAATTTTAATGATTTTTTTAAAGAACAAGCTTTTGATTTTGTTGATTTTTCTCTACTGATTTCCTGCTTTCAATTTCATTGATTTTTGCTCTAATTCTTCTTTTCTTCTTTTTCTAGTTTCCTAAGGTGAGAACTTAGATTATTGATTTTAGATCTTTGTTTCTAATATATTCATTCAATACTATAAATTTCCCTTTCAACACCACTTTCACTGCATCCCCTAAATTTTCCCTTTTATTTAGTTCAAAATATATTTTTTAATTGAGGTATAATTGACATGTAACACTGTATTAGTTTCAGATGTATGATGTAATAATTCAGTATTTGTCTATAGTGTGAAAGGATCACCACAATAAGTCTAATTAATACCTAAGTTCAAAATATTTTTAAAATTTCTTCTTTGACCTATGAGTCCTTTAGAATTGTGTTGCTTAATCTCCACATATCTGGGGATTTTCCAGTTACCTTTCTGTTATTGATTTTCAGTTTATTCCACTGTGGTCTGAGGGCAGATATTATATGATTTCTATTCTTTTAAATTTATTAAGGTGTGTTTTATGTCACAGAATGTGATTTATCTTGGTGAATGTTGCATGTGAGCTTGAGAAAAATGTGATTTCCTGTAATTTGAAAATGATATGCTGAGGTGTAGTTTTTTTGGCATTTATGCTGCTTGGTGTTCTCTAAGCTTCCTGGATCTGTGGTTTGGTGTCTGACAGTAATTTGGGGGAAATTCTCAGTTATTATTGTTTCAATATCTTCTGTTCCTCTCTCTCTTTCTTTTCCTCTAGTATTCCCATTATACACATGTTACATCTTTTGTAACAGTCCTTCGATATTCTGTTCTGTTTTCTTCCCCAGTCTTTGTTCTCTTTGTTTTTTGGTTTATGAAGATCCTATTAATATAACCTCTAATTCAGAGGTTCTTTCCTCAGCTGTGTACAGTCTACTAATAAGCCTATCAAAGCCATTCTTCATTTCTGTTACAGTGTTGTTGTTGTTGTTTTCATTTTGGCCAGTGTAATTTTATCTTATTTATTTTTATTTTTAACATCTTCCTTGGAGTATAATTGCTTTAAAATGGTGTGTTAGTTTCTGCTTTATTACAAAGTGAATCAGCTATACAGTAAAAAAGCATGCATGAACAGATGAGCAATATAAGCAGAGAGATACAAATTCTAAGAAAGTACCAGAGAAATGCTAGCGATAAAAAACACTGTCCGTGGCTTCCCTGGTGGCGCAGTGGTTGACAGTCTGCCTGCCGATGTAGACGACGCGGGTTCGTGCCCTGGTCCGGGAAGATCCCACGTGCCGCGGATCGGCTAGGCCCGTGAGCCATGGCTGCTGAGCCTGCACGTCCGGAGCCTGTGCTCCGCAACGGGAGAGGCCACAACAGTGAGAGGCCCGCGTACCGCAAAAAAAACCCCACTGTCCAAAGCTCTTGTTCTGTCCGGGTCACCTTTTAGAGAAGTCCATCTCTGTTTGCCAGAGAACTCTGATTGCCTGTGTGATGTGGCATTCGTAATCATGCAGTCAAACATGCAATCCTGGATGGGTGTCCCTGACTGCACAGTCCAACTCAAAATACATGGATTTCCTTTGCCACAGTGGTACTCAAATGGTGCCCTGAGAAGGTCCCCTCACAGGGACTTGAGTGGGGACAGAAAAGGAGGATAGGCACGGGCCACCTGCTGTCTGCACCCAGCCCCCAGTCCTCTCTCTACCAACCCTTCAATCAGAGTTTGTTACAGTGTTTTTTATCTCTAGCATTTCTCTAGTTCTTTCTTAGAATTTGCATCTCTCTGATTATATTGTTCATCTGTTCATGCATGCTTTTTACTTTATCCATTATTGCCCTTAGAACATAAATCATAGTTGTTTTAAATTTCCAGTCTGATAATTCTAACATCCCTTCCAGTTCTGGTTCTGATGTTTGCTTTGTGTCTCCAATTTGTGTCTTTTTCCTTTTGGTACTTTTCTTGATAGCTGGACATGATGTACTGGGTAAAAGAAACTGCTGTAAATAGGACTTTAGTAATGTGGTGTTGAGGTATGAGGGGAGGGAAAGCATACTTTAATCCTATGATTGGGTCTCAGTATTTCAGTAAGTCTATGTGTCTGGAGTGTGAACTTTACAAGTGTTACTCACTTTCTTTCTTCCCCCTTTTATGGGACAGGATGGCTAAAGTGGGCCAGACTTGGGTATTTCCCTTCCCCATGTGGAAGACTAGAGCCAGGTGGGACTGAGCATTTCCCTTTTCCAGGTCAGTTAGGCCCTGCCAATAACCTACAAGGCTAGGCTCTGGTTAGTCAGTTTCCCCTGGGGTCAGGCCTTACTAAGAGCACAGTACTCTGGCTTACTTCGAAATGCTTCCTTTCACCTTCCCCCTGCCAGAAGCCCAAGGAGATTTTTCTCCAATATTTACTGTGGGAACCTGGCTGAGTTTCTAGACATAAATCTCACAGTATGGTGGGGGGGGGGGCCCTGTGACTGGGTCCCCCTGGAGTTCTTAACTCTCAGAGTTGTCCGCACTGAGCTTCCAATAATTTGTCAACTGCAGTTCAGGTTTCCCTACCCCAGCACTGGTTCCCTTGACAGTTTCACTCATGAGTCTCTGCTCCATTAAGCCAAAACTCCCTGTATTCACCTGTTTCTCTGATCTTGGGGGACAGCAGTTTTCCCCATGTCCTCCCTTATGGACCCAAGAACAGTTGCTTTTTCACAGTTCAACTTTTTTCTTGTTGTTAGTATGGAGTGGTGACTTCCAGGCTCCGTACATGCAGAAGCAGAAACTGGAAGTCCTTTCTCCATTTTTTTTTTTTTTAATGAGAAAAAACTTATTCTGTTTCCATTTTCAGACATTTTGGAACTTCCAGCCCAGCTTCATCCTTTTGGTAACAGAGCATTTCCCCATTACCTGCCTTTTGATATATGTATGTAGGACTGTGGATAAGGTGGGGGCGGGGGAGGTGTTATGAACACCTATGTGAGAGGGTCTTAAGGGCTTATCTGGTGGAAAGGTTGCTGGGACTGTGATGATAGGGGGTCACTAAGAGACTCTATGAGAAACATTCTATTTTTACTTGGATTGTTTCTGTTTGTTAAAAATAGCAAAGTTCTCTAAAGGTGCTTTTATCTTCAGTGCATGAGACTTTATTCTCTGTTCTTATTATTGTTATTTTTATCATATTTATCTGGAGATGCTTGGAGGGGACTAAAGCAACACCTAAACTGGCCCATCACTGCCAAGAATAAAACATACAAGTACACAATGTCTCTTCACTATGATATCTTTAGTTCCCATGGACTTCTGCCTATTTTGTGTAAGTTTGGGAAACGGCTCTCTCTTCCCTATGTGCCAATAGGAAAAGGCACAAAGAAGCAAGCCAGGATTACCATCAACAAAGAAAATTGTACATCTGCTGGAATTGCCACAGTGACACTGGAAAAGGGCCAAGTTTTGATTGGACTACAACTGTCCCCTTAATTTCAATTAGCATCTTAATATCTCCCCTGGACTACCTGTACCCTTCTTGGCATGTGTCACTTGTCCTTATATGTACGACATGCACAGATCAGTGTTGATTCTATCTTATCAAGGAGGAAACAGGACTTTGAACAATGTCCTGATGAAATAAATATGCCATGATATCAATGGTGGTTAACTCTGAGTAGTGGGATTATGAGTGGTTTCTATTTTCTTCTTCATACATTTATTTGTCAAATTTTCTACATCAAACATTTAAATTTTATTTTCAGAAAAAAATTATTTAAAAGATATGACTGAATACAATAGAAGATTATTATTTAATTTCATAAACAGAAAGTAATTTCTGAGTACCTACTATGTTGCTAGGTGCTACGAGGTATAAATCAGGGGAAACAAGTCATGAACCCAGAGAACGACTAGTGACTGTGAGTAACAAGCAACAAGGTACCAGCTGTGTGGAACAGACAACAAACATCTGATTTTGAAAGGAATGGACTGCTGATAACCATGATCGAAAAGGTAAGTTTTCCCATTTAGTTAGCTTGACAAGACACAAGAAGTACTCTCATAAAAAAAGGAAAAGTATTTTTTTTTTAAAGAAATGATTTCCTTCTCTCTAGAACCCAGGAAGCACAATGCTCGGTACCCAGACATTTCTAATCATCGTTCCTCTTAATATGTCTCTCTGGCTCTTCAAGACAACAGCGTTCCCTAAAGCCTACAATTCAACCACAGCTTTTTTTTTTTTTTAAAGTATCCAGTGTGCACACAATAAAATGGAGTCTAAATTTACAGTCTGACCAGGAGAAGGAAGCAGTCATGTCACACTCCACTTACTTATAAATATGTTGGCAGTACTCCATTAAATCATAAAGACATGTTAATTTAAAGACTCTGGCCTGCTCAGATACCAACCAAGTCCCTGTCAATTTCAGGCTCTGCCTTAGCCAAAGCATATATCAAAAGGGCAATAATTTTATATTAGGTAATTGTTATAAATTAGTATTTTTACTCCCCTTACAGTTGACTATTTTTTTTCAGTGATTCCACTTTGATTGGCAGAGAAAGGATGCATGCTTATTGAACAGAGCTAAATAGTTTTGCAGCCTAGAAAGGAAAGATGAGTAGGTAGATTGAAAATGTCAATGTGAGACTACTAGGCACATTTTATAAAAAAAAAAAAATCATCCAGGCACTGATAATAAAAGAGGTTCATTCTTCATTAATAGGACTGTTGCCTTGACAACTTCCAGCTCACATAAGTATTTGCATCAGCCACGGTGCACAATTCTGACATTAAGGAACAGCTCCAGCGTGTCCTTTCTATATCCATGCCTGAAATCGTCTATTATACAGCTCAGCTGCATTATCAGTTTCCATTAAAGTAACACCCAACCAACCCCATCCAGAACATGTCACATCCAGCCCCAAAGAAGCAATTTAAACAATTTTCCTGGCATGTCAAACAGATAAAAGGTAGAACTGATAAATGGTCTTCTTTTGCAAAAAGAATGTTTTATAGGAGGACACATAGCTTTTTTATCTTCTTGTTTGTGCAATGGAGGGCAAAGTATTTTTAAAAAATTGATTCCATGAATAATAATGTGCATTCAAATCATGCATTGTGTTCCTAAAATTCTTATTTTCCTAGTTTGTAATTATCACCAAACAGCCTAAAGCACTTTTAGACACTGAGGGTATGAATCAGTACAGTGTGTGTGGTGGGGAGGAAGGGCAGGGGGGACGATAAATATTAGGGAGCATTTACCATTGACCTATCACTTCCAATGCTTGGAATTTTCCTTGAGAAATAATTGTACAATTATAAAACAGTATTTGTATAAGGACATGCACTGTAATTTCATTTCTAATAGGGGAAAAACTGAAAATAAGTCAAACATCACTAATTTTTTAAATGATTATAAATACCACTAGATGACCATCCTTGCAGGGAAGGGACCAGGTGAGGCTGGTGGGGAGCCCAGGTGTGAGCCCTCTCAGAGTCACACCCTAGGACCTCACTCATCTCACCCACGTTTGGGCTCTGCATTCTTGTACGTATTATTTCCCCTACATACAATTTTGATTGTTTACATCAATTATAGTGTAACCATACAATTAAGTACTATGGAGTCACTAAAAGGTGATAGTATAGACCTCAACTTACTGACATGGAAAGAGCCCCAGAGCACATGGTCTAAGTTAAACAAGCAGGCCACAAAAATAGAATGTGTAGAAAGTTGTCAAAATCTATAATATAAAACGAATCACTGTAATTTAAAAAACCCAACATAGAACTTTTCTAAATAATTAATTGCAAATTATATTTTAAAAAATGAAATATTTGAAATAATTAAAACCAGTGAGTATTTCTTGGGACTTCCCTGGTGGTCCAGTGGTGAAGAATCCCCCTTCCAATGCAGGGGATGCAGGTTCGATCCCTGGTCGGGGAACTAAGATCCCACATGCTGCAAGGGCAACTAAGCCCGCTTACCTCAACTACTGAGCCTGGGTGCCTCAACTAGAGAGGCTGTGTGCCGCAAACTACACAGCTCACATGCCACACCTAGAGAGAAAACCCACATGCCATAATTAGAGAGAAGCCCGCATGCCACAACGAAGACCCGATGCAGCCAAATAAATAAATAAAACAGTATTTCTTAAGGCATCGGACTAGGAAAAAAAAAAAGAAAACACAATTGTATATGTAAATCTGTTTGCTTTTCTGACAGGTAGAATATTGTTACAAGTTTGTAATCTGAACAAAACTATTCTCTGAAATAAACTTCATCTTCAAATTCAGTCACTGTGTAGCTACAAAACACTTGGCAGACTGGCCCTCTGAATTCTCTAACTTGCTTTTCTAACACTTAAGGAATCTAAAGCATTTTATCAACATGTTTAAACTAAATCTTTTGACTCAGGAAGCCAGAACTGCTTCATGGTTGATGAATTTTGGGTCTATACAAGTAAAGGATACTTGGTTGCTCTAATGAATCAGAAAAATTAGAGGCAACAAGTACTCCTTATTCTAGAATGCACTGTAATGCTAAGCATTGTCCTTTCATTCTGTAGTATTTAAGCCATACTCTTATGTAACTTTCATGCATATGTATATGCCTTGGGTCTCCAAGTAGGTAATAGGCTCTTGAAGACTAGGCCACTGGGTGCTGATGTAGAAGGGCCTTTATTACACCAGAAGCTCAGTAACTACCGCTAAATAATGAATGACTGAAATTATTGGAAAGCAGTGTGGTATAGCAGAGAAACTGTGAGCTTCAATCTTCAGGTAGGCCTTAGACAGAATCCAGTGCTGCTCATTTCTAAACGCATGGCTATAAGCAAGTTACCCAGCCTTACTGAGACTGGGCTTCTTTGTCTCGAATTTACGTACCTTAACACGTTCTCCTAGTGATCAAGTAAAGCAATGTTTGTTGGCAGCTGCATTGAGTGCCTAACATAGCAGGTCCTCAATAAATGCTAGTTCTCCCTCCCCTTCTTTACAATTGCCTCTGTCACTAATATAGAAAATTTAAATAAGGCAGGGAAATGAAGTTGATCTCTAGTGACTATAAAATTTAGCTACAAACCAGATTTTGTTCATTTGTCAACCATAGAGACCCGACATCAATCCATCTACACTAAGATCTCACTATGAACACTCAACCTAGGAAAGTCCTTGCTGAATGCTGGTTCCCAGAATCCCTATGGATTCCCAGGCATCTTGGACTCCTGGCCACGAGGTCATCCTGCAGCCAAGCTGTGTGGGATCAACACAATTTGGTGCCCACATTTTCTCACTTGTCTTTTGCTGCTCAGTGAAATCCCTTCCAGGCAATACCTCTATTCCAAGATTTTTTCTTAAGATACCAAATTTTCCTTTCCCCTTCTTCTTTGTTTTTCTGTTTTTTTGTTTTTTGCTTTTTTTTTGCGGTACGCGGGCCTCTCACTGTTGCGGCCTCTCCCGTTGCGGAGCACAGGCTCCGGACGCGTAGGATCAGCGGCCATGGCTCACGGGCCCAGCCGCTCCGTGGCATGTGGGATCTTCCCGGACCGGGGCATGAACCCGTGTCCCCTGCATCGGCAGGCGGACTCTCAACCACTGTGCCACCAGGGAAGCCCCTCCTTTCCCCTTCTTCTGATGATAACAGTTCATACATGCTTGTTATAAAAAGTTCAAAAGACATGGATGTTTAGGAAGTAAAAGCTTTTGGTAAGTTTACCCCCTAAAAATTCAATAAGTATCCTTCCAGACTTTATTTTCAATAAGGCATATCTTTCTTAAGTGTATATATCACCTCTTTACCCTTTCCTTTCAATTCCTGCTCTATTATCCTTAGAAAATCTCTTTTACTGCCTTTTTTGGGTCGCATTTGTCAATTCCAAAGTTATTCTTATAATCAAAGGAGAGTAATTATACACTCATATAAAGAAAAAGAAAAATCCTGTGCTTGGTATAGAAAGAAAAAAGGAATCAGGCCCAACATCAGCTGAAAGTATGCATAATCTGCAGTTTTAAGTTTAGTTTTTAGTTTAGTTTTAAGTCCTCCTCTAATTAAATTCACACTCACCTAGGTATCAGCATTCATAATAAATGACTGTTTTTCATTTAATGTTATTGTTTTCCTGCTTCATTTAACTAAAAGCATAGTGGAAGAGTTTTTCCTAACATTTTGCATTACATAGTGCTACTCAAAAAACCTTCAGTGAAGATTTTCTTTTTAATTTCTCATCTATCACAGAGTGAAAGTTTTGTAAAATAAATAAAACAGCCTTACTAGAAAAATGAAAAAAAACCAGACACACAAAGCATAAGTCCAAGTATTTTAAACTACCAGACTTAGCAGCCTTAAAATTACTCTGTTGGATTGTTATAAAACTTTTCAACGTCTTACAATTTTTGTACTCATCTCATAGCAGACCATTAGTAGAATTTGCGGATGGTGGTGGTCTCTGTACTACACATGGAGTAGTACTCTTCTGCATCCTTGCACAGAAAACGAACCACCCATCCCTTACATTAAGTCTGTGGGCAAGTGTCTTCCAAGTTTCTAAGAACTAACTTGCAGATGAACTTTGGAGTGGGAGTCCCCATTTAAAATTTGGGACTGTCTGAACTGGACATATTGAGACAATCTACTGAATTTTTCACTTTTCACCCAGATATTTAAAATTATATAAATAAAACTAAAGACTCTTGAAACCAGGGAGAGCTGGTTCTTGGAAATATGCCATGAAGTCCTGGACAAAAATTCAATTTTCATTTTAGACTCCAAAGTTATTTCTTGCCTGATGGCTATCATTTTAATGTTAATGATTGAAGGGGAAAGCAACAAGCCCAAACCCAATGCAAACAGAAAAACCAAACAAAATCCTATTTCTTTTCTAAATCTGACCTTCAGTTTAAAATACTTACAGTAAGGTTCACAAAAACATTGTCACACATAGTACTCATGAGATTTCTACTGGGCTACAAGTCACTATACTGATGGATTTTCCTATTACTTATGAATTCTCATCTAGCTTTCTTAAGGTGCCTTAGAGCTCTAGTCTTTCAATGGCTCACTTTCCTCAACTATAAAAGAGGAATGAGAATAAAGGGAATGAGGGGGGTACTACATACATTGTCAGGGCTACGACAAAACCAGGATGTGTGTGTGTGTGTGTGTGTGTGTGTGTGTGTGTGTGCGCACATGATAAACAAAAATCTATAGAATCTATGTTTCTCCAATATTTCACTTGCTAATTCAGGACATAAAACCTGGCCTTGATTTTCTTTTAACTCCTCATTTAGGATATTGCTTGATCCAAATTGTCAGCCACAGTACATTCATCTATTCATTGATTCAATAATTTGTTAAGGATTTGATTCATTTTCAATCATTCATTTAGCAAAAATTTATTAACCACCTACTATGCTAGACACTGAGAGGGCAAGAGGAAAACAGCATATTTCTGGAACCTTGAAATAGATCCCAACACTCAACAGGTGGGCCCAAAGGGATAAATCAGACCACCTATTCTGTATATTAAGCTGTTTAACCAAAGCAATTGCAAGTCAACTATCAGCATTCCCAGTACCTTGTCATTTAAAATATTTATTTTGCAAAGTGTTTTCTGAAAGGGAAAGGATTTCTATTGCAAACACATATAAGTGATAAATTATTAATTCATTGAACACCTTGTTTTTTTTTTACATCACCAAAACATCTTATACTTGATATATTAAAAAGAATTGGTTGGTACTGAGTTATAAAATGTATAAACTGTTATATTTTAAAACTTACCATGTTCAACCATAATCTAAATACAACTGGAAAGGGAAAAACATACTAATGGTAAAAAAGCATATTTTGTACTTGCCTCATGCACACTAAGAAATCTGAAAACACATATCCTACAGTTAGAGTGATTCTTGGGTCAGAACACCCATATATTTGACCAAGACTGTTTTTTCTTATGTGTAGTTAATACAGAATTATAACGAATTCTTAGGTGAATAGTGGATATACATGTGTGTGTGGGCATGTCTGTGTGTGTGTGGTGTGTTCTGTGGGGATGGTTGCTTGAATAGAAATAACAAGATAGTCTAAATGAAATCAGGTCATTACTTTTAGACAAAGTATTAATGTTTAGATGCCGAAGCAGCCTCCAGGCAAACAATTCAACTATCCTGAAGTCTAGAAAGAAAACAACAGCAAATGTTCCCATTATTGGCATAGTTTTAGAAAGAAGGAAATATAGGGGGAAAAACAGAAAAAGGCAAAAAAAAAGGAAAGGGGCCTCTATTTTGCAGTACTAGGTAACATGATTAAATTCTGATGTGGGAAACAATCTTCTGAAAGGGTATTACTGAGGGGAAAAATGTTTGGAGAACAGTTGCTGGTCACCCTCAGGAACTCCTGGCACAGACTAAGTTGCAGATTCTTGCTATGCTTTTACGTAGAGCAACACCATTCTCGTGAGACTCAATCACCTAGTTTTCCCCAGGTGTAGGCCCAGAGGGGCCAGCTGGTGGGTGACATAGCTCACCCCCAACCACAGCAGCCTGAGCACGCTCAGAACACATCCCTGCATATTTCGGCTCTTCCGAAGTTTCGCTAATGCCAGTGAACATAGAACAGAAGAGGATGATCAGGACAGGCATTCCACAGGCTTTCTTAGAAGGTTTCCTTTAAGAAGCACAGATCTCATCTTAACCTGAGAGATTCATGGAACCTAATTCATTGTTTCAGCAAAATACTCTGGTAACGTATTTTATTTTTGGTGGAGTAAACAGGGAGATCCTGGAGGTTAGTGATGCCTATCAAGAGATGCTTAGATTCCAAGTCCAGTTCCTTATTTAGAGCCTCTCCAAGGCTCTGAATGTGCTACGAAACTAGAATTTTCAAGGAAAGAGACAGGGATCAGATGTTCTGAACGCAAACATCCTTGAGTTAAAAAGCAGTCACAGGGATGTCCGACTAAGGCTGGTGACTTAATAGGAATAGGCTGTGAGTCAACGCACATGTAGGATAGCAAAATGTGTGTTCAATGCTGAGAATAAAAATTCCCCACCTTCTTGGGAAGAAATAATAACAGAGCTGGATCTATCTGTGACCTTTCTGAATTATGCAAATTTGGTATCAACAGCACAGTGAGTGATGACCAGGCTGAGACAAGGCTAGTGTGATGGGAGAGAAGCGAAGACCCACAAGGGACACAGTTCATCCGTCCTGGAGGTCACTGTTCTCCCTGTCACCTCACTCAGTGCTACTCTGAGGAGACACATGAAAGACATGAGTCACACTGATGTTCCACCCTCTCCTCACCCGTTGTGCCTGAGCCCACCTTTGTCATGACCTTTCCATATACTGTGGAAATTCAGTAGGGCAAACTGTAATAGCTGTAGAGTGCAGAGGGCAGGAAGAGGTGGCAGATAAGTGCTATTGCTTCTCACTAGCGATCCAGGTGCCTACAAAGGCAGTGGAAGACAGCAGCTCAGGGGGTCTAAGCCTGGCATCTCCCAAACCATGGATGGAGACTTTGGAGACCAGATTTCTGGCTCTGCCATAGGGTCATGGTGCTGCATTCGACACATCATCTACATCTCCTACCTCGCTAAGTTGTAGTTTCCTTCTCTGAAGAAAGAAAGAGAAAAAGAGAAACGGGGCTTCCCTGGTGGCGCAGTGGTTGAGAGTCCGCCTGCCGATGCAGGGGATGCGGGTTCGTGCCCCGGTCCGGGAGGATCCCACATGCCGTGGAGCAGCTGGGCCCGTGAGCCATGGCCGTTGAGCCTGTGCATCCGGAGCCTGTGCTCCGCAATGGGAG
>NW_006788168.1:910894-913223 GCF_000442215.2 Lipotes vexillifer
AAAAAAAAAAAAAAAAAAAAAAAAAAAAAAAAAAAAAAAAAAAAAAAAAATAAAAAAAGAAAAAAAAAAAAAAAAAAAAAAAAGAGAAACGAAGAAAAGAAGGTAGGGAAGGAAGGAAGGAGGATGAGAGGGAGGGAGGGAGAGAGTAAGGACGGCAGAACGACAAAGAAGGAAAAAGAGGGGCTTCCCTGGTGGCGCAGTGGTTAAGAATCCGCCTGCCAATGCAAGGGACACGGGCTCGAGCCCTAGTCCAGGAAGATCCCAAATGCTGCGGAGCAACTAAGCCCAAATGCTACTGAGCCCACGTGCCTAGAACCTGTGCTCCGCAACCAGAGAAGCCACCGCAATGAGAAGCCTGTGCACCGCAACGAAGAGTAGCCCCTACTCGCCACAACTACAGAAAGCCCGCACACAGGGACGAAGACCCAATGCAGTCAAAAATAATAATAAATTTTAAAAAAAGAAAAAAATGAGAATGTATATTGGAATGGATGATTTATAAGGTATTTCCTTCTCTAATAATTCTGACTAACTGACCAAGACTGTGAGATGCAAGATCCCTGATATAAAGTCTGTTTCATGAAATCTAGATGCAGAATTCTTTGTACAAGTCATTTTTTTTTTGTCTCTGCCATTTGGAGAATGTGAAAGATGTACAGATCCTTTGGACTTGAGATTGCCAAAGTATTCATGCCTAATTATAATAAAAATAAATGCTCAGATTAAAGCTATTAGCAAGAAACTCGTTAATGGGAGGACCAAGTTGGCCAAAGGTAAGCAGGACAGTGACGAGGATCTGTACGGAATGGGATGTTTCATTGAGTCAACTCCAAACTTGTGCTTCTGATCATTTTTCTGTTTTTTTGGTGGGGACAGGAGGGTTTCTATATAGACCCAGATGATAAAGCACCAAAAATGCAAATGGTCATTTTTTAAGTGAGTACAAATTACCCACAAAAGTTTTCTAAAATCAAGGAAGAATATGGATACAAATAGTAAAATAAATATGTAGACATTTTTTCATTATTTATTCTAGAGATAGGTCCATGTAAAGGAAGAAGTGACAACCTGTAAGACCAAGAAGGACAGACTCATGGAGGCCACAAGGTCTTTTTAAATGAAGGAGTCTGATTTTTTTCTATATCATCATAAAGCAGGATGATATGTTGTCCTTAGTGTTCTGTGTATCCTTTTTCTGACATGTTTCCTTCGGCTTGTCTTGCAAGTTCAGATGATTGAGGTACTTTCCCTGGCATGGCTCAGGATTTTTTTTTTTTTAATGGTGATGATGCTGTTCTATCTCAAGCTCTTCATCTGGCAACTGAGTAACTCCCTCATGCTTTTTACATGAGACAAGGGGTGAGTCACTCAAAGGTGCTCTGAGAGCCCTTGGAAATGATGTCGCCCAGTCTCACTACTGAGAAGGATAAGGGACTAGTTTAAGGTCATTCTATAAAAAGTAAGAGCCAGCTCTAAAATCCAAGTACAAACAAGAAGAGATCATTCTTACTTTCCCACCCTTTGGACGTGTCACCCAACCAGTGTGGCATAAAATGAACAAGATATTTTGTAGATGATTTAAGTATATAACAAATCCTAGGAACATCTAGAAGAGTAATCACGACCCATCAAAAGTACAGCTATAATAATTGTCTAAATAGGTTCATCCTTTATAAAGTCCAGGAACTCAAGGACATAATATTGTGCAGTGCGATTTAACCCTACCATGTGTAGCGTGTTATACTTTTTCGTTGAATTTTATTGCCCTTTTGTTAAAAATGTGATTCTCTCATTTTTATTGAACAATTAATAAAAGAATATTTCTTTTTTATCAATTTTAATCATGATAAGAAATCAACGTTCCAGACATTTACAAATATTAAAATGTAAATTCTAAAAATCTCCAAAAAGGGCTTGAGTTAGGAAGAGCTATATGATTTGCAGTTGTTTCATGATTGTCAAATCATTTAGAAATAGACCCAAGATTAGTTCCATATACCATGAATAGCAACAGGACAGCCTTTGTAAAAAAAAAAAAAAAAAAAAAAAACACAGTCATCCATTTAAGGGTAAATGATGGCTAACCAAGGGCTTAGAATTCTGTAGGCCCAGTTTCTAGGGGATCCTTTCCTTTGACACTGAGGACTACATTTACCCTAAACATCTATTATAAAAGTATGCATTGTTTATTATTTCTTAAAAAGGGCGCAAGCTGCGTCAGTGTTCCTGGGTCGGAGGGTAATTTAAATAAGCCCTTCGGTTTATGTTGCATACGAGAAGGCTTTACAAGATCTAATCTTTTCTAAACCTGTTATGTTCTTCGGTTCAG